>NW_024720932.1:107500-200000 GCF_018991925.1 Homarus americanus | reverse complement strand
AGTTAACCAATTCGAGGCCCCACCTCCTGCGCTATAACTATTCTATTTTTCAAATTCTCTGGTACTTGCAGCATCAGTTGCTGCAACTTATCACTTTTGCCATGCTGTCGTTCTGTCGTAATGGACCTTCGAATCTTGTTTATTTCGCTGGTATCCACTTCACCTGTTGCAATCTGAACTATTATGTCGTCAGTGAGGCTGCCGTGAGCTTAACTGAGATTTGATGTTCGGTGGCAGAAATCTCCTCTGGATTGGTCAATCCGATTCCTCCCAGTCTCAGTGGTAGCGCAAGGAGTAATCTTTCTGCTGGGGTTAAGTGAAAGTGTTTCACTAATTTGGGAATGAAATTGACGCTGATAGCTTCTTCCAGAGGGTGGAGGAAGGGTCCGATATCAAGGATACAGCTCATCACAGCGATGCTTGACTCCATGGGTGAATACCGCAAAAGCTGTATGTAGCTCTGTGTTAGCAATATCAGACAGTGCTTGGATTTCCCTGACCCACTTATTCACCTTTCCCGTTACGTACTCGGTCTTGAAGTCCGCCGTGCCGATTACTGCGCCTAGGTGTCTTTGGCCATCCTTTGTTATTTTGACCTCACTTCCACGGAACACCTCCATTGCCCGTTCATAATGTTGTGCCTTCACAATGAGGAAGGACTTGCTGGCATTTGATTGGTACCCTATTTGTGGACCATATGATGTTATCAGGTCCCACCACTTTTTGATGTCTTTCTCTTTTACTGCTCCTGTAAGGTCGTCAGCATATGCCACTTGCTTGACTTCGATTGTTTCAAATTTCATTGTATGTTGGAGCACGTTTAGGCCTATTGCATACATTGCCATTGCAACAGGGTCCCCCTGCATTGTTCCCTCAGTTGACTGTAAGATGGTATCACCTCTTAGAGCCTTGGTGCTTACTATATAGAGGTCTAATAGATTCCTATAGGTGTTTTCAACATACACTGCAAAGCTTGTACACTCGATCTTGATGTTTTGCAGTGCGGCCTTGCGGTTAAGTATGTTGAATGCGTTGCAAGCGTCAAACAGGAGAACAGCCTCACAATCACGCTGCTCAAATATCGTTCTCGTGGCATGAATGGCAGCTTCCCCTCCAGCCTGGAGACCAGCACAAACTTGCAGGTTCCCTGCCACTGCACTGACATCATCCTTTACCACCTCCATTATGCATTTTCCGATGATCCGCCTCAACACTTCCCCCATCCCTATGGGCCTACATCCTGGATTCTTATCCGGGGGAATGAGGTAACAGGTCATCGGAGTATGGAGGTGTTGGCAGCACGAGGTTGCTAGCTTTCTTGCAAGGGCGGCATCCAGGCCTGAAGGGCCAGCACCTCCCTGAGTTTTCAGTGTTTTTTTCCACACCATCCCTCCTGTTATTTTCTCGAACAGGACAGCATTTGGTGGGATATAGTCACCCTGGCCCCTGATGCCGTCCTCTTCACTTGCAGAGGGGTGTTTTTCCTTCAGTTGTTTTAATGTCTCGCTGTTTATTGGCAGAACACCACCGGAGGATTCCTCTGTGAAAGATCTGACCGCCAAAGACACTTTCCCCACACGCATTTTGTTCCAAACTTTCTTGCAACGTCATTGGTGTTTTGTTTTCCGTCTCATAAATTTTAGTCTCTCTTACAGTGATCTTGCTTTACATAGATCATCAAGGGCCCCATTCTGCCACATTGTCAATCTTCTCTTCATTGCTGCCACATTTTCTTTGTGCTTAGTCCTTGCATGTGTCCTCTGACAGAATAGACGGGGTATTATTGCCAGTATTTGAAGAGATAAAGGGGCAAGGAAGCAGTCCTGAGTGTAATCAGTTATGAGGCGAGTCATCTCCCTAATCATTTCTTTGGTGGCAGCACACTTGGGTGTTTCAAACAGGTTAGCTGGCGACCACCTGATAATTTCTGTAAGTTTCTTTAACCCATATGTCCGCATTTTCCATTGACATGCCATTCCACTGTGGTGGCTGTCTCTCATTCGCCTAGGTTTCGACAATTGTTTCCCTTTCTGCAAACCACACATGGTCGGTTGTTTCTCGCACAATCACAGCTAGTTCACTTTTGATTCTGGTTAGCACAGATGCAACAATGTCTGTTACCCGGAATATTGTTCCGCACTTTGGGCGACAGTTACGTCCGCCTCCAACATCTGCTTTGGTCCCATACAGAAGAAACTACTACTTCGCTGTCACTCGCAATCGAGTAAGACGATTATCCAGCTATGATACAATGATATGAGTTACTAATGGTGTCACCTTCGTTGGTGAGATCTGAGGTAACTAGAGAGGCCGATACAGGACTGGTAGTCCACAGATGTTCCACACGTGGTGGGGCGGCGGCAGCGTCTTTCCGGCGTTGGCGCTTGTCTGCCTCGGTATGCAGTCGGGCTAACTCGAATGTATTGACACCTTCTTGTGTGGTGCTCCTCCAAGCGTTACGGTGTAGAGTAATCGTCTCCCAGCTGAGGGGGTCGATTTGGCCTTTTTTCAGGTTTGTCTTAGGACTATCCTTATACCTTTTCAGTTGCCCGCCAGCGTTACGTTTACTATTCGTTAGGTGACTGTAAAGTAGCTGCTTTGGCAGTCTACTGTCGTCCAAGCGGGTAACAGGGCAAGTCCAAGGTAGATGTTCATGGTAACCATAATTTTTTATGCCCAAACCGGGACAAGGATTAATTTAACGAGGTCATGGTATCTTACTACATATATTTGCCTTTTACTTTGAATTTTTACATGAAAAAATGCTCAGGAACATATTAACGAAAAATATCAGCTAAATTCACAGGACACCGGGACAAGAGCTCAAAATCGGGACTGTCCCGGCTAATCCGGGACGTATGGTAAGCCTTTTATCATGGATAATGGTCGCCTCGTTGCTTCTACAGTTGGACTCAGCAAGAATACTTGCATTTGTTCTCTTGCCTTCCCAGCGAACTCGGAGGATGGAATGCAGACTACGTAGGTGAAAGTTTTCTAGTGCCTTGAGGTGCCTCCTGTATGTGATCCATGTCTTGCTGCCATTTAATAGGGTGGGGAGGACCGCTGCTCAATATATGTGCAACCATGGAGATAATTTCAGCTCCCTACAGCTAAAGACATGGGTACGGAGTCTGCCTAAGGCTTGAGATGCGCATCTGATCTGATGCTTAATCTATTCATCGATGTCTGGTGGTGGACAGGTGAGAGCTGAGATACCGAAAGTGGTTAACATTAAAGAGGGTAGTACCATTAAGCTCGATGAATGGTGGAGGTGTGGCTGAAAGAAAATCAGAGTCCTACGTACATTCACCTCAAGGCCGAAGTGTGCAAACACATCTGCGTAGGTGTTCAGGATCTGTTCAGTGTGAGCGACAAGGGTAAGGTCGTCTGCATAATGAAGTTCAGTAATGGAAGCTGCCAAAACCTTTGTTCCTGCCTAGAGTCGTCTAATGTTCAAAAGAACCTTCATCCAGTACTCGATGTCCTCCCCGCCTGCTAATTTGGCACTGGCACGAGTAAGGAAGGCAGCCAAGAAAATGGAAGAGAGATGGTACCAGTACACATCCTTGTTTTAGCCCCGTTTGGATGAGGAAGAACTCAGACTGGGTGCCATTGTGCAGGACATTGCCGTTCATGCCAGCGTGGAGTTGCCTCACAATGGCGATAAATTTTCTTGGGCAGCCAATATGGCTGACGGTATACCAGAGGGCTTCACTGTTGACCGAGTCACGACCACGACGCTGTTTTCTGCACTTTTCCTGTCTCTGGCGGGAAGCATAGATCATGTCAGTGGTGCCTCGTGATGGTCTAAAGCCACATTGAGTTTCCGCCTCAGTCAATAATCTTGTCAGCTACAGTCAGCAACGAGATCCCGCAGTAGTTGCCACAGTCTTTCCGGTCCCCCTTGTTCTTTGAGAGCATGGAGGATTTTCTCCTTTTCCCATATATTCTCCAGGAGAGAGTGGAGACGCCTGGTAAGCAGAGGTCATCCTGCTTTATACGCCTGCTGAGATTTCATCAGGCCCTGAGGCTTTGTTGTTTTTCATCTGTTTGATGGCAGTAGCTTCCACATCCAGTGATGGGGGTTAGCTGAGGTGGGTCAGCTCTGGATGCTGAGGGACCTGCTGGGTAGTCAGGACATCCACATCGGTGTTTCAGTTGAGCAGCGAACGGTCGCGCTCTTTCCAGTACTAAAAGATGCCTTCTTCAAGCTTTATTTTTAAACCAATCGTTCTTTAGTTTGAAAAGTCAGTTAAAGCAGCACGTTTACCATCGATGAGTACATTGATTTCTGGGTCTTTCTCATCAAACTAGTCTTGGTGTATTTTTTCCATCTAGCCGAGAACCTTTCTGCAGGTTATTTTGATGACAGTGTCGAGAATACCCCATTCAGCCCTGGGATTTGGGTTGTTTGTTCTCGGGTTGTTTATCAACCCGTGTTCGACCTGCTCTCTGAAAGCATGTGCTACCACTAGATCTTCCAGACGCTTAGTGTTAAAACCTCCTCTGATATAGATGAACGGTGTCACAGTGGTCTGAGCCACGACTGGCTCAGGTGATGAGAACAAGCCGGCGATCTCTTTCTCTGACGATGATGTAGTCAATGAGATGCCAGTGTTTGGATCGTGGGTGTTGCCACGAACCCTTGAACTTGTCGGCTTGCCTAAACAAGGTATTGGTAAAAGTGAGGTTGTGTGTAGCACACTTGCTGAGGAGCACTAGGCCTTTGGGATTACACTTGACTAGTCCATTTCTCTCTATGATTCCCTGCCAAATGTTAGCATCTCTGCCAACTCTGGCATTGAAGTCACCTAGGAGCACAACCTTATCTTTTCTTGGGATAGGGATTAGCACTCTCTCAAGGGTCGGCGCATAGGGCCTCCTTGATGTCATTCTCTGCATCCAGTGTTGGGTTATAGGCATTGATGAAGAAAGCATGAAGTGAGTGATTCAGTGGGACTCGGAGCGTCATGAGGCGCTAGTTGATCCCAATAGGCATTTCAGTTAGCATATGTAGGATGCATTAGCGGATAGCAAAGCCAACTCCATAAATGCGATTTCTCTCCGCAGCAGGCTACCCTTCCAGAAGAAGGTATAGTTAGCCAGACCCCTGTTTTGTGAGTCGACCCTCGTCTGGGAGCCGGGACTCACTAAAGGCTGCTTTGTTGATGCTAAACCTAGCCAGGTCTTTTGCCACAAGGGCGGTTCTCGTTTCAGGACGTTCATTTGTGCCAGTATCCAGAAGGGTCCTGACATTCCATGCAGCGACCATAAGAGGTTGTATAGTTTGTTTTTGTTTTGATCTGTGAATATGATTGTGTTTTCGACCGCATAAGGATGACCTTACTGGGTGTGGTTGCCCCATCAGGTTGATTCTTTAGGCAGGCTATGTTTAGGTGCACCTTTTCTAGACCCTTTCCCATGTAGGCTGAGCAGAGTGGCTCCTTTAAAGGGTTGCTTAGTCGTACAGACTTGACCGGATTGCACTGTTGCCTACAATAGATCCCAGTGCATAAACGACCATCTTATCTGTGCCGTCCATGTGCAGAGTTGTGACTAGAGACTCCAGGCAGTCATCTCTGCCTGTCCCCGTCGCCACTCGTCCGTCGCCATGGGACTTTTGGGGGTATAGGGGTTTTGATGATGATGGAAGGTATGGTGAGCTGGATCATGGCTGCGCGTGAATTGATTTATGTTGAGGCAGGAGTGCAGGCTGCAACCACACATCTTGGCTCACGCTTTTCTTCACACACACACACACACACACACACACACACACACACACACACACACACACACAGAAGGTACAGAAAAGAGCCTGCAGAATCAGGCTCGGCGCAGACTACTCAGGCTGCAACAACGCTCTCTCCACCCTGGAAATGCCATCCCTCAGTGACCTCCACCACCAAGCACTAGCAAGGTTTGGCAGTGGATTACTGCACCATCCTCGTCATCGCCACCTCTTGCCACTGGCAATCCCCGCCCACTTTGCGCAGTCCGCCACTACAACAAAATTCAGCCCATAAGAGCCCGCACCGATACATATAAGAATAGCACTATCCCATCTATTGTTAAAATAATAAACAACTCCTGATTTATGTACTGTACAGTCCTGTAAATGTATTGAACTCATATCATTATGTCTAAATCACATGTAAGTTTGTATATTTTCAGCCACCGGCTGCAACTCTATAAATAAACAGTTTATTATTATTATATTTATTATTATTATTATTATTATTATTATTATTATTACACACACACACACACACACACACACACACACACACCACACACACACACACACCACACACACACACACACACACACACACACACACACACACAATCATGATGAATTTGCCTTAATTTGCACCTTCACTCTTCAGAGACACCACCTCCCTACCCTTACTAAAACGCCCAACGAATATACACACACCCGGGTTCACTAACACACTAGAGACTAGACGAACACACACCACATACCCACGTTCACCAACACACTCGACACACCCACGCTCGTTAACACACTCGACACGCCCACGTTCACCAACACACTTGACACACCCACGCTCGTTAACACACTCGACAGGCCCACGTTCACCAACACACTCGATACACCCATGCTCATTAACACACTGGACACGCCCACGTTCCCCAACACACTCGACACACCCACGCTCGTTAACACACCCGACACGCCCACGTTCACCAACACACTTGACACACCCACGCTCGTTAACACACTCGACACATCCACGCTCGTTAACACACTCGACACCACTGATGAGTGGTGGTGGTACACAAGGTAGCTCCCGGCGTCGTAATACTGTTTGATATAATAATTTACTCCGGCTGAATCTGCTCTATTAAGTGAACCATCAACCAGGTCACGGGATCCGGTGAGTCAGCTGTTGCAGGGTCTAGTTAAGTCAAGTGAGCAAGTTGAGCTATTTACACACAATGGCGGTGATGATGATGATGGTACTAATGCTATTGTTTCTTCTTTTTTCTTCTTCTTCTTATAATAATAATAATAATAATAATAATAATAATAATAATAATAATAATAATAATAATAATAATTATAATAATAATAATAATAATAATAATAATAATAATAATAATAATAATAATAATAATAATAATAATAATAATAATAAGCTCGAAAATAGATAAACAATATTTTTCAAGTACTTTTTATTTCGTTAACTCTCCACTATACGAGGTAGTTAATCTTACGATCTCGGAACGTTATGGCGATAAGGTTGATATACCAATAACTAACAACGTACGTTATGGCCTACCGAAAAATATTACCTAATTTAAACAATAATTTCGTCCTCGGGTAGAAGTACTGCAATAAATTATAAAAGAACTTTGATAGAGAATAATTTAAAGTCAATATTATATGCTATATCACAAGCTATTTGAATAATTACAAAATAAATTAGCCATAAAATGAATCTGTTTAGAAATGCTGCGTTCAAATAACACCCCCCAAATCTGACGTCAATTAAATATTTAATAAACAAAGTCAACGAGGCTTCTGTTACACCCAGCGTAAATATTCCAATAATATATTACGAATAACATTATGGATGGCGCTCGTGTCCGGCCCACAGCAGGATTATTAATGCTAAAAATTCTTACATGTTGTGTGTTGATGTTTTATGGGTGACAACACAAACTATTTGATGGCTATAGAAATATTTTCCATCCTGAGCTCAAGCTTACTCGACATATATACAGGCAGAACTCCTTCATAAGCACTTTCATGCACGTGCAAGTACACACATAAACACACAAATAAACAATAGCGTACACAAACACGCAATTATACAAGAGTAAATACAAACACAAGCAAGTAACTACACAAGGTCATAAGCATACACAAGAGCACGCACACATAAACACAATAAAAACCTAAGCTTAACGAAAAATAAAACTTTTTTTATCATAAACAACAAAGCCAGTTAACGTAAATAAAATAGCAAATAAAAATAAACGAAAACAAAAAGACGTAGATCTGGCTCTATGTGACAATATATGATTAGCTCTGTAAGGTGTCAGTCAACTCCGGTGGTTCTGGGTGATATCCATCAGGATAAGTGTGTCATGTCATCACCCTGGCGAGAAAAAATCGATTGATCAACATTAGAACTGTAGCTTGTATGAGTAGATGATTCGGATCACCTGAAGATTAGACACACCAAATGATTTTACTCGAAGATTACTGTACACAAACCAGATTACCTCACTTGATGATTAGACGCCGCAGATTATTTTACCTTAAGATTAGACGCCGCAGATTATTTTACCTTAAGATTAGACCCACCAGATTATTTTACCTTAAGATTAGACCCACCAGATTATTTCATCTGAAGATTTACCAGCCTAATGCTACCTGAGGAGAGGGGTAAGGTCTGGATAAGCTACGTCAAGTTAGGTTAGGTTAGAGTTAGGTTACGTTAATGTGTTAGGGTAGGTTAGGTTGGGTCCATCTTTAATTTTCAGATGAAATAAGCTTGGGTGTTTAATCTTCAGGGATCCGATAACTACTTCAGCCATATGATAAGAGATGGTAGAGGGTAAAGCTGAAGGTTGGAGAGCCAGGGGGAAAGCATAGACTAGGGTGAATGAATGAAATTACAGCTGAGTCGAATAAGAGATACACAATCTAGGAGGAATGAATGATAAAAAAAAAACAGGGAAATGTTTAGTGTGGTGGGCAGTAGTCGCCATTCCTCAACCCTGACCGTGTGTACTTGGTTATTAGTACCAACAAACTCGTATATTTTATAGTTCACAGTCAGGTTATATTCACAATCAGTTTCTGATGACTTAAAACAACATATAAATATCAATAGAAAATAGCCCACAACAACTTGGAAACAGCCCCTTTATACGGCAATTTACGCGAGGGTTATTTTCTCACAAAAGACCCCTGTAATTTAACTGTTACTTTTGCATTCCTGCAGCCTACAGACACACTGCCTAGAGGTAATGAGGATTTATGAGAACCTCACAAAAACTCATGTATGATTTGTTGATGTCTTTTTCTATGATTAGTCCCTCTACGTGTTGAACACCATTAAGGTCAGGTACAGTTGGGGTCAAAAGTTCGTTCCCGCCCAAAATGAAGCAGCATCGACCCCAAGTGAAATGAAAGAGTCAGGGTAAGCCAGTTCGGAGACTCATTCCCGTGACTCAGTTTCACCACGGGGAGCGAACTTATGTCTTCGACTGTATCATATTAGAAACAAGATTGGTCACGATGCGAGATTATAAACAATTCAAAGTATCGTCAAAATAAAGGAAGGAAATGTAAAACGCACAACAATTTACACTAACTGTTCCTACCGCTTGAAATAATCCTATATTTGTCCCAAAAATCCCGGAGGACACAGCATTCCTTACCACATAACGCCATGACACGTCATCCCCATGGCATCTGGGAGAGCTTGACGACCCTGGGGGTAAAAATGGCAAGTTTCTCAATCACAGAGACGAGTTTAGGTGAGCGTGCATCTACAGTATTATCTCCTCCATGACCCTTAGCCTCAGCTTGATGAAACTCGGCGTAAAGACTTTCCGGGCCATAAGGTATGTGTGTGTGTGTGTGTGTGTGTGTGTGTGTGTGTGTGTGTGTGTGTGTGTATTCATAACTTTTCCAGGAATCGTGACTTTTGCTAAACCTGATGTAATGTTTTCGAGCCACGGTGGAGTGTCCTGGACGGGTATACATCTTTGGTATGACTGTGTACCCACTTTGTTTAATCCTGGTGAAACTTTGCCACAAAACTGTATTTGCCACACAGTGTATCCTAAGGGGTACACACCTTCGGCTGGCCCATTTTCACGGTGATAGTCTTCGAGCCAAGTCAAATTTCACCTCGGTGGAAGACGGGCAGAATTGCGAGTTTTTGTTTATTAAGCTGTAGTGGTGTCTTGTGGCCCACCACCTACCAATATCACTAATGGAGCTCTGTGGGGCCGCCTCGTTATGTGAGGGGAGGGGATGGTGGGAGAGGAGAAGTGGGGGAGGGGGACGGAAGAGATGAGGGGACAAGCAGGTGGTAAGAGGTGTGGGAGGAAGTTAAGAGGAAGGAAGGATGGAGTGAAGGAAGGAAAGGGAGGTGTATTGAGGGAAAGAGATCTGAGAGTACCTGGAGAAGGAGAGAAGGTGGCATGGGTTAAGTGGAAGGGAATAGAGGGAAGGATAGGGAAGATGTGGGAAGGAGTCACGGAGAGCGGAGGGAAGGATTCACTGAAAGAGAAGGAAGGAGGCATTGAGAGAGGAGGAAAGATGAATAATAGTGGAAGTAAAAGATATCGCAATAAACATTTACCGTGGGAGGAAAACTTGTGGCGAAGAAAAATGGAGGGGAGGATGAGTGGTGGGGAGTAAAGTTATAGGGGAGGATATGTGATGGGGAGGAAAGGTTGAAGGAAAATACGAGGTGGGAGAGGAACAATATGAGGATGGGAGGAGGGGAGATGGGGGAGATGTAAAGAAGAAAACGAGAAGGCAGACTAGAGGGACGGGAGCACAAGGAAGGAAGGGGGGAAGAGAGGTTAGGGGGGAGGGAGGGCGAATGGGAGGAGTGAAGAAACATAGGGAGGGAAGGAAGAAGGAAGGAAGGGAGGGGTGGAGGGAGGGAGGAGTTGTGATGTCAAGAGGAAAGAGACAGAGGGAGAAAGGAAAGGAAAATAAGAGGAAAGGAAGGAGAGTGAGAGAAAGGAAAGGAGAGTAAAAAGGGATGAAGAGAGGGAGAGAGGAGGAGGAGGAGGAAGGGGAAAAATTAAGGAGAGCGATGGTGGGCAGGGGTGGAGGGGAGAGAAGGAGGAATGAGAGAGAGAGAGGAGAAAGAGAGAGAGAGAGAGAGAGAGAGAGAGAGAGAGAGAGAGAGAGAGAGAGAGAGAGAGAGAGAGAGAGAGAGAGAGAGAGAGAGAGAGAGAGCCGTGGTGAGGGATCATCGTCTTCATCACCACACACTCAGCTGCAACTGGCAAGCAACACATCAACACATATTACACGCCAGGGTGCCGGGGAAGGAAGAGGAAGACGAGGAGGAGGAAGACGAGGAGGAGGAGGGAGAAGGAGGATGAAAATGAAGGAGAGGAGGGAGATGATCAAGGAGAAAAAGAGGAAGAGGCGGGAGAGGGACAGGGAGACGTAAGAGGAAGAGGAGGAAGAAGATGGGGAGATAGAAGGAGGGAGAAGGAGGATGAACATGATAAGGAGGATGAGGAAGATGATGGAGGAGATAAAGAGGAAGAAGGTGAGGGTGAGGAGGGAGAAAGAGGATGAAGAAGAGGGAATGAGGGAGAAGGAAAATGAAGAAGAGGATAAGGAGGGAGATGATGGAGGAGAAAAACAGGAGGAGGAGGGATATGGAGACGTAAGAGAAGGAGGAAGAAGATGAGAGTGAAGAGGGAGAAGGAGGATGAAGAAGAGGGGGAGGAAGAAGATGATGGGGGAGAAATAGAGGAAGAGGAGGAAGGCGAAGGGCAAAGGGGAAATAAACGGGAATAAGGTAAAGGAAAGCGTTTAGAATGAAGGAAAGGGGAAGAGAATTTGGAGGAAAATGAGGAAAGGGGAGAGGGGAGGAGAGGTAGGGAGAAGGGAACAGAAGAGAGGGAAAAGGAAGAGGGCGAGGGGGACAAGAGGAGAAAGAGGGAAAAAGAAGAGGGATAAGAATGTTAAGCCAATATTCTCTCTCTCTCTCTCTCTGTACCAGTGTCTGAAAAGAAAACAAAGCCTGAAATGTACAGCCTCAGAATCCTTCCATCTGTGTGTGTGTGTGTGTGTGTGTGTGTGTGTGTGTGTGTGTGTGTGCATGTGTGTGTGTGTGTGTGTGTGTCCAGAGATACATAACCACAGTGCCCATGTTCCTACCTGAAAACAACTGACACGCTAAAATATTCATCATCCGTGTTTTGGTGTACAGAAAATCTTCAACCCTTGAAGGACAGCGTGAAGGATAGGGGGGGGAGGGAGGAAGGAAGGAAGGAAGGAGGGAAGGAATGAGGGAAGGAAGGAAATAAGTAAACTAACTAAGATAAGAAATAAGGGAGAGAGAAAGTAAGGGAGGAATAAGTAAACGGAGAAAGGTAGTGACAGAAGAGATAAATTGGTGGGAGGGAGAAAGAGATAACGTATGGTTGGTAAAGAGTTGGGGGAATAAACAAACGAAGGAAGAGATGTTAGTGAGGCAAGAGATAAATTCGTGGTAGGGAAAGGGTGAGATAACATGTGGTGAGGGAGAGACTTTGAGAGATAAAGAGATGGAAAGAGAAACGGGAAAAAAGAAGAGTAAAATCGAGAGAGAGAGAGAGAGAGAGAGAGTACTGAAAATTAGAAAAGAAAAAGATAATAGAGACACAACTAAAGAAATTAGAAATAAAAGAAGATACCAAACAAAGGAAACAGAAACTATATAGTCACACACACACACACACACACACACACACACACACACACACACACTACTTTGCTGTCACTCGGATTCGAGTATGATCATCCAGCTATGATACAATGATATGAGTTACTAAGGATGTCACCTAGGTTGGTGAGTTTTAAGATGACTAAAGAGGCCGCTACGGGACCGGCAGAGTCTTTCACTTGTGAATGGCTCCATCTAGTGCAGGAGGGGCAGAGGCAGCGTCTTTCCAACGTTGACGCTTGTCTGCCTCGGTATGCAGTCGGGCTAACTCGAAAGTATTGACATCTTCTTGTGTGGTGCCCCTCCAACCGTTACGGTGTGGAGTAATCGTCTCCCAGGTAAGGGGGTCGATTTGGCATTTCTCCAGGTTTGTCTTATACCTTTTTCAGTTGCCCGCCAGCGTTAGTATACTATTTGTTCGGTGACTATAAAGTAGCTGCTTTGCCAGTCTACTGTCGTCCAGGCGGGTAATATGGCCAGTCCAGCGTAGCTGTTCGTGGATGATGGTAGCCTCGATGCTCCTACAGTTATTGTCACCGAGAATACTGACATTTGTTCTCTTTTCATCCCATCGAACTCGAAGGATGGAACGTGGATTACGTTGATGAAAGTTTTCAAGTGCCTTGAGGTGCCTCCTGTATGTGACCAATGTCTCGCTGCCATATAGCAGGATGGGGACGACCACTGTTCGATATACGTGCAGCTTTGTAGATAATTTCAGCTCCTTACAGCTGAAGACGCGGTTCGGAAACTGCCAAAGGCTTGGGATGCACATCTGATCCAAATCTGAATCTCTTCATCGATGTCCGCGGTGGTGGACAGGTGGGACCCGAGACACCGAAAGTGGGTAACATTAGAGAGGGGAGTACGGTTAAACTGGATGGGTGGTGGTGTGGCTGAACCAGGGGCAGGTTGAAAGAGAATCTGAGTCTTACGTACATTCACATCTGCGTAGGTGTTCAGGATCTCCTGTAGGTCTCGTTCAGTGTGAGCGACAAGGGTGAGGTCGTCTGCATACTGAAGCTCAGTAATGGAAGCTGCCGACACCTTTGTTCTTGCCTGGAGTCGGCTTATGTTGAAAAGATCCTTCATTCAGTACGTGATGTCCACCCCGCCGGTTAAATTTGCACTAGCGCGAGTAAGGGAGGCAGCCAATAAAATGGAAAAGAGAGTTGGTGCCAGTACACACCCTTGTTTAACCTCCGTTTGAATGAGGAAGAACTCAGACTGGGTGTCATTGCGCAGGACACTGCCGTTCATGCCATCGTAGAGTTGCCTCACAATGGTGACGAATTTGGGTGGGCAGCCAAAATGGCTGACGGTCCACCAGAGGGCTTCCTTGTTGACCGGGTCGAAGGCCTTGGTTACGTCGATGAAAGCCGTGTATAGGTCACGACGCTGTTTTCTGCACTTTTCCTGTATCTGACTGGCAGCAAAGATCATGTCAGTGATGCCACGTGATGGTCTAAAGCCACATTGAGATTCTGGGATGAAGTTTTCTGTCTGATAAAGAAGTCTGTTTAGCAGGACTTGGGCGATAATCTTGCCAGCTACGGAGAGCAGCGAGCTCCAACGGTAGTTGCCACAGTCTGACCAGTCTCCCTTGTGCTTATAAGTCTTTTAGGGACTTGGGAGATTTCCTCCTATTTCCTATAATTCTCTAGAAGAGAGTGGTGACGACTGGTAAGCAGAAGCCTCCTGCTTTATACAATTCGGCTGGGATTCCATCAGGCCATGACGCTTTTGTTATTTTTCATCTGTTTGATGGCAGTAGCTACCTCATTCAGGGATGGAGGATAGCTGAGGTGGGACAGCTCTGGATGCTGAGGGACCTGCTGGGTAGTCAGGACATCCACATCGGTGTTTCGGTTGAACAGTGAATGGCAGTGCTCTTTCTAGCACTGAAGGATGCTTTCACCGTTTTTAATTAGGGAGTTACCATCGGATGAGCGGAGGGGGTGCCATAAGTGATTACCCCATAAAATGGTTTAATGTGTTATGCATTGTGTAATGCACAGTAATGCATTGCATTAATCATAGCGAAATATTTTGATTTATGTATTTAACAAGCATTTCCCTATACTAGTTTGGAAGTGTTCGTTACCCTCTCCTTCCGCGTGGTGTTGTCGTGTATCAGGATGACTACGTGTCATGTATGTAAAATATTTTATATAAGTATTTGTGAGCAAAACTGGTACTTGATACCTAAAAATTTTCCTAAAATGTATGTGTGTATGTTTAACTATTTTTGCAGCTTAATATTTGAGATGTTTTATATTAGCGCTGTTAGGCTTGTAGTCCACTGGTGCACGGTGTTTTTTGTCAGTCACTGCTGGGCATTGAGGGTGAAAGGACGTCTGGGTTTGTCAGTGGTGAATACCTTCTCTAATATGGTTTAGTTAAGTATAGTGTATTGTGTGTACAGTGCAATCAGTTATTATGTTGTAAGGTGATCTATGGTTTCTATACTGTGTGCATATTAGTTGTTTATTAAGGAGGGAAAACCAAGTACAGTTTAACTTTGTAAGGAGTCTATTATCTACGATGTTTTTTCCTATGCTAAATATTTTCAAAGTCAATAATCATGTATATTATTTATTCTCTTGATTTAATTTATCCGTAACAAGAGCACGAGGAACGCGTGGGGCTGAGGGTGCAGTGAAGATCCCCTGATGTGAACGGGTCGAAGGCACGGAAGAAAACTTCTCTCAGTGGTTTAGTTGGTCAGTCAGAAAAGACGCAGCTGAGACTTATGAAGTTTTAGTAACTGTTGAAATACTTATATAAGAAATGTTTGAGACTAATTCATCATAAATATATGAGGAACTTTGTTTATACGTTAACAAAAGATTAAGACTTAGTTTACATTTATTATAATTTATCGTAAGAGAATAATCAGAATGGAGACAAAGGGAGTATGAAGAATGGGAGAAAAGTAGAGTCATATAATAAATTCTCCATGAGCTAATGGTTTTCCGTAGATGATTATGACTAAATGAATAAGGTGAGGCAGAGAAGCGTTTAGGGTCAGGCAGGCAGCGTCACTTGTCAGTCTGAAAATACGAAAAATTTGAACAATATCACAGGACACCTTTAATGCCTGTTCCTGTTGGGCCTATTCCTGCCCCCCTCACTCTCCCTTACCACTCTCACACACTATCTTTCCTTTCCCTTAACGTTCACTCTTACTTACTATTTATCTTTGCATCCCTTTATCTTTCGTTTCTCTTTACTATCGTTCTTTCACCCTCTCCATTACTTTCCCTTACCATCTTTCTCTCTCACTCACTTTCCTTCACTCTCCCTTACTGATCTCTTCCTTGCTATCTTCCCTTTCCCACTCACTCATTTTCCTTCACTGTCTTCACTTTCCCTCGTAAGACGTTTACTCTTTTTAATTTTTAATTCCCTCACTTTCCTTCATTTCCCTTCCCCTTTATTTTCCCTTCCTCCTCTTTACTGTCTTTGCTTCCTTACTCTCCCAGTCTCCCTTCTCTCTCCATATACGCATCTCCCACTATACCCTCCCACCTTACTTCATTTAACTCTCTCTCTCTCTCTCAACAGTGCTACCAGGCGTGATATCATTATCTTGACACCATCAGAACACCTTTGAACGTTCACTATCTCTTGTCCGACTTATATTGCGACATAATCTCCTGGTAGCAACGCGAACGATAATGAGAAAGTCACGAGTTGGAGCTCCATCCAGGACCAGAGAGACGTAGAGAGATAAAGAGACAAAGAGAGACAGAGAAGATAAATAAAGAGAGAGAGAGAGAGGGAAAGACAGACAGACAGAGAGAGAGAGTCATATTCTACCTAAAATGCCAATACAATCAAATATATACCTTTTGATAAAATGTTCTCTTTCTGTATACGTGTGTGCGTGTGTGTGTGTATGTATGTGTGTGTGTTCTATTTGTCTTCCTCTGTGTACCTTCCAGCAATTGACCCATCAGATCGAGATTGTTTGTTTACGTCTGAGGTCATTAATTAGCCTTAACAATGCCCCGTGAACACACGACAACCAAACACCTTCATCAACACAGTGTATTTTATTTTCCTTTTGGCGTTCCCATTGTGCGACTGTCATTAATTGACTCATTAGATCAAGAGATTGTTTGTTTACAATCTAAAAGCACTAATTAGCCTGATACGGGAACATGATCGCCAAAGTTTCTGTTGTTGCTGTTGGTGGCGGTGGTTCACCTGCCACATTATGAAGTATCGTTCATTAATCCTTGAGAACATTATAATTGTTTTCACTTTAAATTCCGGTTTTGTTGTTGTTGCTGTTATAGTGGAGGTTCAGTCATCTTAAATCTTAAAGGAATATTTTATAGATGGAGTATATTGTAATCATAATAATTTTGTCATTAAATCCCTTTTCTCCGTTATCTTCATGGTTCAATAAAACAAATCCATGAAGGATATCTTAAGGGTGGTTCCACTGAAATAATATTATCTTAGATTTATCTGTTCCCTTAGCATTATGTCATTCTAAATAAGAAAGGATATTTTAAGGATTATTTACATTAATCCGTAAGTATTTTACCTTTAAATCCTCTTTTCCTGGGTTGATAGTATTAAATTACAATAAATTCCTAACTATAATACGAGAAAGCCTTTCGAGTATTGCTTCCAGTATTGAGAGGCGCAACAATAGTGATTCATTCATTGGTCTGTGTACAATCCCAACAGCTGTTTCGAACGTAAACATAACTCATTCACAAATATATTTAGTTTCACAGTGAGTTAGATTGGGCCCATATATCTGCCATACCGGTGACGCATGAATGAAGGCAAGTGTGTGAATCAATAACTGACTTGACAAATTGTTAAAGAAAAATTTTTTGAGTACAGTGCATTGCGATTTTTTTATATTGGTGTCGTATTGATGAATAAATGTGCGGATCACCTAAAGATTTGCCCCAACCTGAAATCAACAAACCTAACTCTACCTGGGGGGGTTAGGTTAGGTTAGCTTGGGGTTGGGTATAGGTTATGTTAAGTTAGGTTGGGTATAGGTTAGGTTAAGTTAGGTTGAGTATAGGTTAGGTTAAGTTAGGTTGGGTATGATTATGTTAGTTTGGCGTTAAAGTGGTTAATCATCAGGTGAAATAAGCTGTTGTGTCTAATTTTTAGGCGATTCGAATATTCAGTGCATAACTCAACAGCGAGTCCCAATGTGGAAAAAATGCTAATTCACAACAACTGGTTCTAGCGAAAAATAAAACTCCATCACAATACCTGAACCGAACATGAAAGATACTGAGTCAAAACACATCTTCCGAACGTAAACAGAACTCAGTCACAACAGCTGGTCTGAACGAAAATAAAACTTAAATCAAAACAGTTTTTCTTAATATATTATACAGCTCAGCCAAAACAGGTGATCCGAACACAAACAAAACTCAGTCACAACACCTGATCTGAACGTAAATAAAAATTAATTCAAAACAGCTGATCTGAATATAAATAAAACTCAGAAGCAACAGCTCATTCGGACGTAAACAAAACTCATTCACAACAGCTAATTCGAAGGCAAACAAACTTCATTCACAAAAAGAAAACATTCCTAGTACTGTGCATAACGTTACTTATTTATCCTACAATAGTGAATGGGAGGCAAAGAGGGAGGGAGGTGTAGACCGTCTAAAAAAACAGAGGAGGGAAACTAAGGTATTGAATTACAGCTGCTGTTGTAGGAACAAATAGCGGTCGTGTCTATCCGCTTCAATGTGTACCTAACCTTGGTGTTTACATTCCTGCACCGTACAAGAGAGGGAGGGGGGTGGGGGTGATAAGGGACATTGAATGATGGAAGAAAGAGAGAGAGATGGATGGATGGAGGGATACGGTGGGAGAGAGAGAGAAGAGAGGGGGAGAGAGAGGATGGTGAGGGACAATGGGTGATGGAAGAGAGGGGCAGAGAGGGAGACAGATGGATGGAGGGAGGGATAGGATGGAAGAGATAAAGAGAGGGAGAGAGAGGATAGTGAGGGACAGTGAGTGATGGAAGAGAAGGGTGAAGAGAGTTACGTTAACGGTTAACAAATTTATTGGCAAAGCTTGGAGTACAGTTTGCCTATTCTGAGCAATTCAGTGAGGTTGACACTGAGAGTACTATCATTTCTCACTGCCACGCAGGACAGAGGTTCATACACAAGGAAATAGGTCATATTCAATAACAGTATATATAGGTCAAAGTCATGTGGGTGATATCACTGTTCACTGCCATGCAGGACAGTGGTTCATATACAGTAGAAGTCATATTCTATTTGAGGACTAATCAGTGTGGGCTAGCAAATTTTGGATAAACAGCAAGAATGTCCTCAGCACCCCCGATTCAATGTAGGAATTACAAAGTTCATGATACAATAATCCAGGTGGCCTGAAGTCTTTGACAGTGTCACATTCAATAATGTAGTGTTCAAGTGTATGCTTTAAAGGTTTATCACAAAGTTTACGTGCTGAGTGTTCCGCTATGGGTACAGCGTCACTAACTTGCCAGATGGTTCTGTATCCTAGCCTAATTCTGGCCACGACTACATCACATTGTCTGGTTCTGTCCTTATGATGGCCATACCGGTACCTCTTGTCACAAAATTTGCCATATTTACTAATGCTACAACTGCCAGGTCTCTCTGCATTTCTCAGTTCTTCTGGATCACAGTTCATGAGTTTGACTTGAATATTTTTAAGTACAGCATAAGAGAAGCCAGGGTCACGGTCAACATTTTCTTTCTTACATGCCTCATTGGCGAGTCTATCAGCACGGTCATGATACCTAATTCCAACATGGGGCGGAATCCACACAAATTCAAAACGAAAGTTGTTCTCCTTAGCAGTTATCACATTTCTTTTAATATCACAGACAACTTTAGACATAGAGCCCGGCGGACTGTTCATTGATTTCAAAGCACTTTCGAATTCATAGAATATCACCCCACCTCCATTTTCTTTAAGGTAGAAGAGCTACATAGTTCCAAGAGCATGCTGTTAATGTTAAAGTTAAGAGGCATAGGGTGAGCAGGACGAGGATTGAGGACCCTCATCTTGTCAAAAGATATTATGAGATCACATTCAACAGTCCTCCGAGCAAATACAACCAGTAAGGCCTGGAACCTGGACTTGGTCTGTGTCATAATGCAGATATCATCAGCATAACACATTACAGCCTCGTGCTGCTGAACTGGAATGTCAGCAATAAGCTTGTGCATCAGTATTATTAAAGAGCATAGGACTTAACACTCCTCCCTGAGGCGTGCCAAGCTCAAATGCTCTCATTCTGGTACTTTTGACTCCACTAAACAGAACACTGGCATAACTGTTGGACAGATAACCCTTTATCCATGTCAGGAGGTTACCTTGGATGCCAAAATTAGCTAGTTGCTCAAGTGTAATGTCTCTATTAGCTACATCAAAGGCTGATTTAAGGTCTATGAAGGCTCCTTGTGTCTTATCTTTTGTGTGAACAAGATATTCTGCAAAGCATGTCTGTGTGCTGCGCCCGGGGATGAACCCATGCAGATTAGGGGCCAGTTTGTTTTTGACTTGAAACATGAGACGGTTGAGAACAACTCTTTCAAGGACTTTATACATATAGGATGTGAGTGAAATGGGCCTGAAGTTGGGAGAGTTAGCTTTAGGGATTGGTACTATGTTTCCTTGAGTCCATGTCTTTGGCAGAATACCTTGTGTGAGGCTCACTTGATACAGGTCAAGCAGTGGGTGATTCACCTTTTATTAGTGTTGTTGTTAGTTCGTGGTGAGTTATAGGAAACTGGCCCGTAGAGTCTGGTGAGGAACACGCTATTTCAATACTAAAGCCCCTATTAATGTGTGAGGTGTTAAGATATTACTGTATGTCAGGAGGCAGGGAAGTGATTTGTGACACACTAGACTATTGGTCTAATAACATGTCAGCATATTCTGCAGGACTGTGATGAAGTTGGAATAGGGTGGGTGACTGGGTAATGGCTCTAATTTTGTTCCACACTTCTGCGTGAGTGGTTGTTCTATTAATCCCCAGTAAGAATTGTTCCCAAAAGGTGTTTCTCACCTGACCTTTGAGTTCACGAGATGCCCTGTTAGCTTTGAGGAATGCCAGGAGGTTATCACTAGTTATATTTTGCTTATAAGTGATGGGAAACTGTTCTACCTTCTCTCCTTCTTTGAAGAGGATACGGTCAGGTATCCACAAGGGGTGGTTTAGTGCCGCCCCCCTTCCTCCTTGACTTAACCCAGGTGGTATTATATGTGGTAATAACATTTACAAGCTCACAACAAAATTCATCCACTGAACTAGGTGTATATCCAGCACACCATCTGTGGATGTAGGCCTTGAAGTGCAGTTTAAGATTATCTAGGATGCTAATTCTAAGCTTATGATGGGGTTCACACTTGACGTCAGCAACAGTGTATTCAGTAAGTATTGCTTAATGATCACTGACTAGGTGGTCTGAGATGACCTTAGCCTTGACATTACTGTCTACTACTGTAGGTTATACCCAATCACATAATCAAGTCTGCCTCCTATCAGATGTGTCACTTCGTCTGTGTCGTATACAGTGATATTATGATTATTGGTGTAATTCACGAACACCTTCCCATTAGAGTTACACTGGACATCACCGAGGACAGTGAGACGAGAGTTAAAGTCACCCATACACAACATGGCATTGTTACCTGATGGCTATGGTAACACGTCCGCTCGCAGCTCATTGCATCGAACATAGATGTTATACAGCGAAAATTGAATGTTTGCTGTCATTACTGTAAATTGTTGATTGTGAATACTTTCATCATTGTGGGTTTGGATCCATTTACAGACCAGATCATTCTTTACGTAAGTGAGCAGGCCACTTCCTGCTCCACTATTGTATGCTGTAAACTCTGCTATCCTGGGTGCAACTTTCTTCTGGGTGCTGGACGTGTAAGGTTCTTGTAAGCCAATTATTCAATGTTAAAAACTTTAACAAACCATTGTAGGTCATTAATTCTGCGGTTAACACTCCATGATATAAAGCAAAGCGTTCGTGTTACTTCTGCCATCTTGAAATGAGTTGTAAGAGTTGTGAGTTGGGTGGGAGGTGGAGAGAGAGAGAGAGAAATGGATGGAGGGAGGGATAGGATGGAAGAGAGGCATAAAGAAGACGATGAGGGACAGTAAGTGACGGAAGAGAGGGGTGGAGAGAGAGAGGGGTGGATGGAGAGATAGGAAGAGAGAGAGAGGAAGAGAGAGAGAGAGAGAGAGAGAGAGAGAGAGAGAGAGAGAGAGAGAGAGAGAGAGAGAGAGAGAGAGAGAAAAAATAAGATATAAAAAATAGAGAACGGGGGGAGGAAATATATGGGAAAGAGAGAAAATGAGAAGGGAAAGAGGAGATAAAATGACAGATAGACACACAGGCCAACAAATAGGCAGTCAGAACACACACACACACACACACACACACACACACACACACACACACACAGACCAAAAAAGACAAAAGTGAGGGACAGACAAAGAGAGAGAGAGAAACAAGTGAAAAAGAGCGTCTTATCCTTACTGGAAGTTCACAAAAGTTTCACTTGGGGAACTCGAAGCCAGAATCACTAGTGAGTTAGAGGAGATAAGTTGAGCCAATTGTTCCACTGTACCGTCTCGCAGGTGAAGGAGAGACAGGTGGGGGGAGATAGCGAGACGGGCTGGAGAAGAAAAAGAGACGGGGTAAGGGGAGAGAAGGAGGAAGGGGTTAGATGGTTGTGGCGGAGGTGGGGTCAATGAGACGGGGTGAGTGAGACAAGGAGACGGGGTGGAGATAGTTAGTGAGACGGGGAGAGGGAAAAGGTGAGACGGAATGAGGGAGACGGTGAGGGACTGAAGGAAGGTGAAGTGGGTGAGGTGGGGAGGAATAAGATGGAGGTGAGGTGAGAAAGAAGAAGAGAGGTGAAGTGCGGAGTAAAAAGAAGAGGCGTGAGGAAGAAGAAGGAGGAGTTAAGGGGGGAGGAAGAGGAAAGAGTAAAGGGGGAGGAAGAAGAAGGCGATAGTGAAGTGCAAGATGAGAATTAATACAGTTAGAAAGAGACAACCTGTTTATACTTGCCCCCCCCGCCTCTCTCTCTCTCTCTCTCTCTCGCTCTCTCTATCTATCTATCTATCTATCTATCTATCTATCTATATATCTATCTATCTACACTCACCGTCCATCCATCCATCTATCTATCTATCACTCTATCTATCTAGCTAGCTATCTATCCATCTATCTATTTATCTAATCATCCCTACATCCATCCATCAATCCATCTATCCGTCCATGCATCAATATATCTATCTATTTATACATCGATCCATCCATCCATCCTTTCATATATCTATCTACCTTTCTATCTAAACATCCATCCATCCATCCATCTATCCATCAATTTACTTTTTCCTTCCTTTCCCTCTACGAAACACACACACACACACACACACAGTGTTTAAGCCAGTGAATTCAGCACTAAACAGTACCAGTGAGAGCCGTGATCCACCATTGAGATAAACACCCCTAGAAGCCATCCTCTGACCAGACGGTGTGTATCCGTCCACCCTGGCCCGGCTATGCACCTGTCTACGAGATAACACAACACCACCCCACACCACCCGGTGTCTCCATGACCATGTGAGGTCCTTCATGACAACACCCGAGGACGAGTCAATATACCACGTGTACACCACACCAACCCGTTATTCCTTGACCACGTGAGGTCCTTCATATCAACACCCGAGGACGAGTTACTGCACCACGAAAACACCACACAACTCGGTGTCTCAAATGACCAGCCCAGGCCCGGGCCATCATCTGTAAACTATAAAAATTTGTATGTTCAATTATTGTTCCTTCTTCTTTCAGTAATGAAAGCTTTTGTTAAACGACCTACCCACCCCATGTCTTTGTATGTAATAAGTCATTTCTGTATCATGTATATTTTCACCCATCGGGCTGTAGAACTTTTACAATAAACCGTTAATTATTATTATTATTATTATTATTATTATTATTATTATTATTATTATTATTATTATTATTGTTATTATTATTATTATTATTACACTGCTACTACTACTACTTTGCTGTCACTCGGAATCGAGTATGACGATCATGCAGCTATGATACAACAATATGAATTATTAAGGATGTCACCTACTACGTTGGTGAGATCTGAGGTAACTAAAGAGTCCCATACGTGACCGGCAGGGTCGTTCACAGATATTGCACATGTGGGGGGCTACATCTAGTGATGGAGGGGCGGCGGCAGTCTTTCCGGCGTTGGCGCTTGTCTGCCTCGTTGTGCAGTCGGGCTAACTCGAAAGAATGACACCGTCTTGTGTGGTGCTCCTCCAAGCTTTACGGTGTAGAGTAATCGTCTCCCAGGTAAGGGGGGTCGATTTGGCGCTTTTTCAGGTTTGTCTTAAGACTATCCTTATAACCTTTCAGTTGCCTGCCAGCGTTATGTTTACTATTCGTTTGGTGACTGTAAAGTAGCTCCTTTAGCAGTCTACTGTCGTCCATGCGAGTAACATGGCCAGTCCAGCGTAGTTGTTCATGGATAATGGTAGCCTCGAAGCTCCTACAGTTGGTGTCAGCAAGAATACTGGCATTTTTTTCTCTTGTCTTCCTAGCGAACTCGGAACATGGAACGTAGACTACGTTGGTGAAAGTTTTCAAGTGCCTTGAGGTGCCTTCTGTATGTGACCCATGTCCCACTGCCATATAGCAGGGTGGGGAGGACCACTGCTCGATACACGTGTAACTTTGTAGATAATTTCAGCTCCCTACAGCTGAAGAAACGGTTTCGGAGTTTGCCAAAGGCTTGAGATGCACATCTGATCCGATACTGAATCTCTTCATCGATGTCCGCGGTGGTGGAAAGGTGAGAGCCGTGATACCGAAAGTGGGTAACATTAGAGAGGGTAGTACCGTTAAGCTGGATGAATGGTGGAGGTGTGTCTGAACCAGGGGCAGGTTGAAAGTGAATCTGAGTCTTACATACATTTACCTCAAGGCCGAAGTGTGCATACGCATCTGCGTGGGTGTTCAGGATCTCCTGTAGGTCGCGTTCAGTGTAAGCGACAAGGATGAGGTCGTCTGCAAACTGAAGTTCAGTAATGGAAGCTTTGTTCCTGCCTGGAGTCATCTTATGTTTGAAAAGACCCTTCATCCGGTACTGGATGTCCACCCCTCCGGCTAAATTGGCACTGTCACGACACACACACATACACACCGATCTATTACCACATCAACAGGGCATCATCGTAAAGCTCACCATCAGATAAATAAATATAGCTTTACATACAACTAAAAAAACAGAATTCCCGAAAACGATCCCCGCCCAACAGGAAGTCTCTTTTAATCTCGGTGCGGGGGGAAAAAATAAACCTGCCAATCCGTGTTGTCTCCTGTGTGGGGGGAGTTTTTATCTACAGTCCTGTGATGAAAGTGTATGAGAGAGAGAGAGAGAGAGAGAGAGAGAGAGACTAACGCCCATTTTTTTAAACACTCAAGGCAGCAAGCCCGAAGAGCAATCCCGAATGTCGGGTTACTGTTTAGTAACCCGTCAAATGGATTCGTCATACTCGAATATCAATCCCGAACATCGGGTTACTATTTAGTTCGCTTAATCCAAGATAAATATAAACAAACCAGGTCGATCTGCGCGCCAAAATTGAAGCAGAAACATGAGTTGTGGAGATAAAAGTTCGTCTTCAAGGGAGAAGGCAGACATCACCACCAATTATGCCAGCGTCTGCACCAGCAGGAACACTTGGGTCAACTGATCCAACATCAGGATCACCCGTGCCACCATCAGCAGCATCAACATCCAGTCACAGGGGAAGATAAGGAAGCAGGTGAACAAGAGGAATGAATGCTTCAATGCCATTATTAAGGACAGTACACAAGATCAGAATGGTGCTATATTGGAGGCTTTAAAGACCTTCACTAGTATGTACAATACATTATCAGCCCAATCTGTGCGTAATGTATTTAGAGCAAGCATTAGAGTTGTTGCCCAGTGGCATATGCCAAGAGTGCAGCCATAATTCCACCTCTGGCTGTGGGCAATCAAGTTAAATTTTGGAGACTTTGCCATCAGTGTCATAATTGATAATGTATAAACTGTGATTTTTTTTCTATCTCTCTCTGTTTACTATTTTTTCTTAGGCACTTAATGGAGAATGAAATATTTTTATGTTCCAACATTTATGTTTTTTTGTTCTTTTCTGAAAACAAATAGATTCTTTCAACTTAATTTGTGATATAATGTCAAATACAATATACAGTACTGTGATATTGTGTATTGTACACTCATACTTATTGGAGAAATGTAATTGAATTGTTTTATCTCTGTTTACTGTTTTTTTGCACTTAATAGAAATGTAAATCATATTTTGTATGATCAAACATTTGTTATAATTTTTTTTTCTTTTACTTCTTGTGAAACCAAAATAGATTCAACATATTTTTTGCTAGAATTTCATATACTACAATATACTGTGGTACTGTGTATTAATACTCATACCTATTTGGGAATTTTAATCATTCTTTTATTTCACATCTCTTTTGTACTTTAATTACAGTACAGTACTTCTAAAATCTTTCAGGAATGATAATTGCTATAACTGTATTTGCAATTTCAAACTAAGTATGGTTGCTATTAATTTATATACAGGACTGTACAGGTACTGTGATAAATTTGGTTTTACTTCTTGTTCTTATTTAGAGGAACTAAAATTGTTTATGGATTTCTCTAACACTTGCAAACTATTTCAGTACAGTATAGTACTTTGAAGCCTTTAAAAATGTGTACATTTATTATTTCAAGCAAAATACTTATCTGTTTGAATGATATAATTTTACATATACCTGTACTGTACTGTACCTGTACTGTACTGTACTGTGATATATATTTCTTTAGTCATGCCAATGTAATCCCTTTTTTTAATTTTGTTTGATTTGAAATACTGTTTCAAGTTGTACTGTGATAATGTCTGGAGCAAATAAAATGTGTTACTTAAAGCCAAAAAATTATTGGAAAATAACTTTGATAATAAAATCTATTATCTAAAACAGTCTTTTTACCAAACCAATAATGCTTCTATTTATACTTACACGTGCTCTACTTTCAAACAAACTACATTAAACAAATCAACTACAGTATATATGATAAATTACTTTTGATAATACAATAGTTTGCAAGCGCATTGCATAGCTATTACAGAGAATGTCTTTAAGAAATTTGTCCAAAGTATATTTAACTTTTGTTTATTGTTGTTCCGATGATGTAAGATAGGACTGACACGATTTAAATCGAGTGATTGAAAACATCATTGATTAATTTTGGCACTTTTTTTCTAACCCTGAGCTCGAACATTTCATCTAAAAAATATATTTTACGAAACCTAATCTAAACTTACAAATATTGGTAGTACCTAAACACAACCCGAACAACAACCCAAACAGTGATATATAACAGAAGAAATTTTTTCCATGGTAATTATCAGCGTGGGTCACAGATGACACTTGTTGTAAACTATTACTTGAGTAACCTACCGAGTATATTTGGCTCATCTTATATCTTTCCTATATAATATATTGGCGAACTGGAAATGGCATTACATTTATCTATCACAAAGAAAAGTGCGTTTTTTAACAAACTTGAAGCTATAAGAGGATGATTGTAGGAATGCAATGCTTGATAAAATTGGAGAAGGGCGATGGGGAGATGAAAAATCTTCGGAGTTCAAGGTAAAAACATCACGGGAGTACACGGCGGTCTCTTAAAAATATATACATTTCCATTGGAACCGGTTATTAGGACATTTAAATATTAGTTTTCTTTATTATATCATCTTAATTTACATATATTATAATTCAGAGACGTTTCCTATTCATATATAACCAGTTTGAACATTCGGGATAAGTCTTTCGGGTGCCTACCCACACCCGAGGACTTATCCCGAACTTTCCAATAATATTGTCGGACTACCAAATGGTAATCCGACAAAATTTGGTTTAAAAAAATGGATTACGGCTCGGAGGGCGCTTTCGGGTAATTAATAAGTAACCCAAATGTTTAAAAAAATGACCATAAGAGAGGGGAGAGAGAGAGAGAGAGGGGGGGGTATGAAAGGGAAGGAGGGTGGGAGTGAAGGAGAGAGGGAAGAGATGGAGAAAGATAAGAAGGGGAAGAAGGAAGACAAAAGATAGAATGAGAAAGAATAACAAAGAGGGATGAAAAAGAGAGGGGGGGGAGAGGGAGGAGAACGAAAGAAAGATTAAACGAGAGAGCGAGAGACAGGAAGAGATGAATTGACAGAGAGAGACAGAGATCCAAAGTGAGGATTCGTGATCAGACACAGACAGACAAATTAGATTGAGATGATAAACTCTCTCTCTCTCTCTCTCTCTCTCTCTCTTTCGAAAATGACAGCTGGTGACAGAAAATGACATATGCGCGAGAGATGGTGGAAGGAAGCGACAGGTCATGGTAAGGAAGTGACAGATAGTGACAGGAGGCGACAGGTAAAGACGAGGAAGTAACAGAAAGTGACAGGAGGTGACAGACGGTGTTGAGGAAGAGTAAAAACTGACAGATAGTAGCGAGGAAGTGATAGATGTCAAGAAGAAGCGACAGCTAGTGGCATAAGATGGGGCAAATGTGACAAATGGTTATAAGAAATACAGAAAGAGACAGGAAGGGACAGGCAGTAATAGAAAGTGATAGACAGGAAGTAATAGAAAATGATAGACTGGAAGTAACAGATGGAGACAGGAAATGACAGACATGTGACATGTGGTAATGGGATGGGACGGACAGTGTCAATTGATGACAAAAATAAAATGACAGACTGACAGGAGACAACAGGGAACAACGAAAGGAGAATAAGCAATGACAGAAAAGAATGCTCAGTGAAAGAAAGTGATAATTGAGGTATATAGGAGGTGGGTGGGTTGGGGAAGGGGGGGCAAGACAGTGAAGGAAGGTGACAGGGGGGTGACAGTGACAGAGGAATGATAGACGGCACTACAGCTGGTGGGATTTACATTACTCCAAAACCATGAATAAGAAATACACACTTCCCCTGACTGAGTTTCATCACTTCCGCCCGCCTCTGCAGTAAACATTCCGTCTTACTTTGCACTAGCCCCGTTAATCTCACCTACGGATTAATTTAGCTTAGTGGTGGAATTTGAGGTGTGTGTGTGTGTGTGTGTGTGTGTGTGTGTGCGTGTGTGTGTGGCTTAAAAATAAAGCGTGTGAAGCACAAAAACTTGCAGATCAGCACAAGATGCGCGAATTTTTCATTTTCACTAAAACATTTTATGGGCCAGTCACTCGTGGTGCAGCCCCCCTCCGCTCATCTGACTATAACCACAAAATTAAAGAAGACGAAGGCCTCCTTCAGCGATGGAAAGAGCACTACCATTCATTGCTCAACTGAAACACCAATGTGGATGTCCTGACAACCCAGCAGGTCCCTCAGCATCCAGAGCTGACCCACCTCAGCTATCCTCCATCCGTGGATGAGGTAGCTACCGCCATCAAACAGATGAAAAATAACAAAGCCTCAGGGCCTGATGGAATCCCAACCGAGGTATATAATGCAGGGGGACCTCTGCTTACCAGCCTTCTCCACTCTCTCCTGGAGAATATATTGGAAAAGGAGGAAATCACCCAAGCTCTTAAAGATGCCTCTATTGTCAATATTTATAAGAACAAGAGGGACCGGTCAGACTTTGGCAACTACCGTGGGATCTTGCTGCTCTCCGTAGCTGGCAAGATTATCCCCCGAGTCCACCGAAACAGACTTCTTCCTAAGGCGGAAAACGTCCTCCCATAATCTCGATGTGGTTTTAGACCATCACGTGGCACCACTGACATGATCATTGCTGCCCACCAAATACAGGAAAAGTGCAGAGAACAGAGCCGTGACCTGTACATGGCTTTCATCGGCATAACCAAGGCCTGCTACTCGGTCAACAGGGAAGCCCTCTGGTGGACCCTCAGCCGTTTTGGCTGTCCACCAAAATTCATCACCATTGTGAGGCAACTTCACGATGGCATGAACGGCAGTGTCCTGCACAACGGCACCCAGTCAGAGTTCTTCCCCATCCAAACAGAGGTTAAACAAGGGTGTGTACTGGCACCAACTCTCTTTTCCATCTTCTTGTCTGCCTTCCTTACTCGTGTCAGTGCCAATTTAGCCAGCGGGGCGAACATCAAGTACCGGGTGAAGGGGGTCTTTTCAACATAATACAACTCCAGGCAAGAACAAAGGTGTCGGCAGCTTCCATTACTGAGCTTCAGTAAGAAGACGACCTCACCCTTGTCTCTCACACTGAACGAGACCTACAGGAGATCCTGAACACATATACCCCGGGTTCAGACACACCTCCACCATCCATCTAGCATAACGGTACTACCCTCTCTAATGTTGACCACTTTCGGTATCTCGGCTCCCACCTGTCCACCACCGCAAACATCGATGAAGAGATTCATCATCGGATCAGATGCGCATCTCAAGCCTTGGGCGAACTCCGAAATCGTGTCTTCAGCTGTAGGGAGCTGAAATTATCCACAAAGCTGCACGTATATCGGGCAGTGGTCCTGCCCACCATACTACATGGCAGTGAGACATGGGTCACATACAGGAGGCACCTCAAGGCACTTGAAAACTTTCACCAACGTAGTCTACGCTCCATCCTCCGAGTTCGCTGGGAAGACAAGAGAACAAATGACAGTATTCTTGCTGACACCAACTATAGGAGCATCGAGGCTACCATTATCTATGAACAACTATGCTGGACTGGCCATGTTACCCGCATGGACGAAAGTAGACTGCCAAAGCAGCTACTTTACAGTCACTTAACGAATAGTAAACTTAACGCCGGCGGGCAATTGAAAAGGTATAAGGATAGTCTTAAGACAAACATAAAAAGGTGCCAAATCGACCTCCTCACCTGGGAGTCGATTACTCCACATCGTAACGCTTGGAGAAGCACCACACGAGAAGGTGTCAATACTTTCGAGTTAGCCCGACTTCAAAACGAGGCAGACAAGCGCCAATGTCGGAAAGACGCTGCCACTTCCCACAGTAGATGGAACCCTCCACATGTGCAACGAATGTGAACGACGCTGCGGGTCCCGTATCGGCCTCTTTAGTCACCTCAAAACTCACTAACCTAGGTGACATCCCTAATAACTCATATCATTGTATCAAAGCTGAATAATCATCATACTCGATTCCGAGTGACAGCAAAGTTGTAGTAGTAGTAGTGTGTGTGTGTGTGTGTGTGTGTGTGTGTGTGTGTTTTTTCACTGGTGTTGTATGTTAGCTTCTGTTATTAGTGGAATATACAGTAAGTGGTGGCTATATCAGCTGCCTTCAAGAGTGTTGATGAATATGTCAGCTGTCTTCACGAGTGTAGGTGGATATGTCAGCTGTCTTCACAAGTGTTTGTGTATATATCAGTCGTCTTCACAAGAGTTGGTGGATATGTTAGTTGTCTTCACGAGTGCTAGTGGATATATCAGTTGTCTTCACAAGAGTTGGTGGATATATCAGTTGTCTTCACGAGTGCTAGTGGATATATCAGTTGTCTTCACAAGAGTTGGTGGATATGTTAGTTGTCTTCACGAGTGCTAGTGGATATATCAGTTGTCTTCACGAGTGTTGGTGGATATGTCAGTTGTCTTCACGAGTGCTAGTGGATATATCAGTTGTCTTCACGAGTGCTAGTGGATATGTCAGTAGTCTTCACGAGTGTTGGTGGATATATCAGTTGTCTTCACGAGTGCTAGTGGATATATCAGTTGTCTTCACAAGAGTTGGTGGATATGTCAGTAGTCTTCACGAGTGTTGGTGGATATATCAGTTGTCTTCACGAGTGCTAGTGGATATATCAGTTGTCTTCACAAGAGTTGGTGGATATGTCAGTAGTCTTCACGAGTGTTGGTGGATATGTTAGTTGTCTTCACGAGTGCTAGTGGATATATCAGTTGTCTTCACAAGAGTTGGTGGATATGTCAGTAGTCTTCACGAGTGTTGGTGGATATGTTAGTTGTCTTCACGAGTGTTGGTGGATATATCAGTTGTCTTCACAAGAGTTGGTGGATATGTCAGTAGTCTTCACGAGTGCTAGTGGATATATCAGTTGTCTTCACAAGTGTTGGTATATATGTCAGTTGTCTTCACGAGTGTTGGAGGATATATTAACTGTCTTCACGAGTGTAGGCGGAAATGCCAGCTGTCTTTACGAGTATAAGCGGATATGTCAGTTGTTTTCATGAGTGTAGGCGGATATATCAGTTGTCTTCACGAGTGTTGGTGGATATATTAACTGTCTTCACGAGTGTTGGCTGATGTCAGCTGTCTTCACGGGTGTTGGTGAATATATCAGCTGTCTCCACAAGTGTTGGTGGATATGTCAGTTGACTTTGCTCCGGGGATTAATTGTCAGTAATGGCTAGTGCTACTTGTGAGCAGGGTTGTGCCCTTCTGAGGGCCGAGTTAGTGAAAGTTAAGGACGAAAACTTGAAATTAAAGGAAGAGATTGCGAGGAAAGCGGGTGTAACGAAGACAGGCGAATGGAGGGTTGTGAGGAGAGGAATGATCAAACTGGTGGTGAGAAAAGACACCAAGTAAACGACAACAGCTAAGTGTAAAAACTATTTTACTCTTTTGATAGACGTATTGGACGTTAGCATAGTCAGGGACAGGGCTGACAAGGAAGGTACGAAAACCTTAATTGTTGGGTGATTCCCAGGTACGGTACCTGGATCGAGCTTTCTGTGATAAAACTAAAAATAGGATGAGGGTGTGTTTGCCAGGAGCTGGGGTGGGATATAGTTGACAGGATGGACAATATATTATCTGGTAATAGGAACAAACCTATTATCTGCCACAGTGCAGGAGGCAATGATATTGGCCGGTGTAGGAAAGACAACGAAGAAAATAGATTAAGCAAGATAGTAGTGACTAGTCACGATGTTAGTAAGCAAATAGACAAGCTAAAGCCTAATAAGTCACCAGGTCCCCATGAGATATTTACCAGAGTATTAAAGGAATGTAAGGAAGAGCTTAGTATGCCCTTCGCAAATTTGTTTAACATGTCATTAAAAACAAGTGTAGTACCAAAATCCTGGAGGATAGCTAATGTACTGGAAGCAATAATTTCAAACTCTATTCGAAATCACCTATAGAAGCACAAGTTGATCAATGATTCCCAACATGGTTTCACAAGCGGGTGTTCTGACTAATCTATTCACATTATTTTCAGCTTTTTTCGAATCATTGGACGACAGGCACGATTAAGATGTGGTATATCTCGACTTTAGCAAAGCCTTCGACAGAGTCCCCCACGAAAGACTAATAAGAAAAGTGAAGGCTCATGGCATTGGAGGAGAGATTTTAAAATGGATTAGGGCGTGGTTACAAGACAGGAAACAGACAGTAAGCATTAACGGCACTTAATCCGATTGGAGTAACGTCACTAGTAGAGTACCCCAAGGCTCAGTACTTGGACCATTATTATTTATTATATACATAAACGACATAGATATAGGCGTAGACAGCAACATAAATAAATTTGCTGATGACACTAAAATAGGGGGTGTAATTAAATCTGACGTGGACTCCGCATAACTACAGGAAGATCTAAACTAATTTTTCGAATGGTCTGAAAAGTGGCAGATGAAATTTAATGTGACAAATGTAAAGTACATAGGCTGGGAGATGTAAACAGAGAAATCAGATACCAGATGAACAACGATGTTATAGAGAAATCAGACTGTGAGAAAAATTTGGGAGTAATGATAAGTAGGAATATTAAACCAAATAAACAATGTGTACTTGCTCGAAACAAGGTTAACGAAGTAATTGGGTTCATACGAAGGAGTGTTAGTTAGAAGACTAGCAAGGTCATCCTGAAACTATATCTTGTGCTTTTGAGACCTCGATTTGATTATGCAGTTCAGTTCTGGTCAACGTACTACAGAATGGATATAGAATCCCTAGAAAGAATTCAGAGGAGAATAACAAGACAAATCCCGGGCATTAGGAACCTTGAGTACAGAGACGGGTTAAAGCATCTTAATTTGCACTCCCTCGAGAGACGTAGAGTGAGGGGCGATATGATCAAGGTGTATAACTGGAAGTCAAAACTAAACAAAGGTGATATAACAAAGGTACTCAAACTATCCAACCAGGAGCGAACTCGTAACAATGGTTTTAAATTAGACAAATTTAGATTTAGGCACGAGATAGGTAAACATTGGGTTGGAAATAGAGTAGTGGATGAGTGGAACAAGTTAACAAACATCATCATTAACTCAAATACGCTGGATAGCTTCAAACATAGGTTGGATGGATATAGAGGATGGGTGTAAATGGGACTGCCCAGGATGGGCCAATAGGCCCGCTGCAGTTTCTTCCATTCTTATGGTCTTATGTTACGCCAGCTGTCTTCAAGAGTGTTGGTGGATATATCAGCTCTCTTCACGAGTGTTGGTGGATATGTCAGCTGTCTTCACTAGTTTTAGTAGATATTTTAGCTTTCTTTGCACACTTCCAAGAACAATATTATAAATGCTACTTGTCCTCCCATCCTCTCACCCACCCATACCCTCACCTTCCCTTTCTCTCATCTTCCCTTCTTTTCATCCCTCTTTCCATTATTCTCCCTTCCCTTAGTCTCCCTTTCCATATCTCTTCCTTTCCCTTCCCCTTCCCTTTCCTGCCCCAGCCCTCCCCTTCCTCTTTCCTCTCCTCACCCTCTCTTTCACACAAATTTTATTTTATTTTTCCTTTTTTTCTACCTTACCTTCAACTTTGCTTACATTCTCATCTCTTCCCTCCCTTCTCTCCCTCCTCAAGTTCCCGTCCCTGAGGATGACAAACTCTAGCTGTAAAAATATAAACACAACACCACAACAAAGAGAGACAAATGGAGAGAGAGAGAGAGAGAGAGAGAGAGAGAGAGAGAGAGTGTGTGTGTGTGTGTGAGGAAGAGAGACAAGTCTCTCTCTCTCTCTCGCTCTCTCTCTCTCTCTCATACACACACACACAAACAATGGGAGAGGGATGTGCTGTGTTGTAATTTCATGGCACGTAATTGGATTGGTTTTACACAAGATCAACTCTTGAAAAAACCTTTGAAACCGTGATTTTTTGTGTCTGTTTGTGTGTCTCATTTTGCCTTTGTGGCTGTTACGTTCCTTCTGTTTATGTATAACTTGTTCCCTCTCTCTCTCTCTCTCTCCCTTACATTCCTACTAACAGATGCCTAAAACTGTACCTGTCAATTGCACTAGCACATTTAATCTATGATATTAATTACAATACATAGATCCATGTCGAAGCAGTTTATTGTATATGTTTTCATAAAATTTAACCTTTATCTCCAAACGTTTGTTATTATTGAATAAATATTTATATAGCTTTGTGTAATTCGTATTGAGTGCTATAGGAGAATGCTAAAGTATACTGAAGAAAAAACAAATGAAGAAATACTATGGTTGTCTACAGCAACGAGAGAGAGAGGGGTTGTATCATGTTTTCAGAATAAGAAAATTCAAATACTTTGGATGAGGGAATGACAGTATAGATAGGAATGGGTATAGAGTGTGGGTAGGAGGGCCAGGGGACGACAGAGGCTGAATCCTTGGAGAGATGAAAAAACTGAGAGAATTGGTTAAGATAGACCGAAAACTCTTGGAGTCCTGGGCCATGGTCGCCAACCCTCAGACTTAAAGATGACAGTTTTATTGATTAAATGATTTTATAATATTAATGTGTACCCTACAACCCTCCCCACTAACATCCACTTGCTCCCCTCAGTGGTGATGTCGCCGCCGTGTAGCAGTGTTAGCTACACCTACCAGAGGGTGAGTCACAGAGACCTTCAGTTGCCAGCGCCAGCGCCCCTACTACAGACCGTCATGGCCAGGATGAGGTCAGTGCAGTATACAAATATATCAGTATTGTAAGCCTATATCAGTAGAGTAAACCTATGTCAGTGCAGTATACAAATACATTATATCAGTATTATAAGACTACAACAGTACTACATTTTAATATATCAGTATACTAAACCTATATTAGCACTGTATTTTAATATACCATTATACTAAGCTTACGGTATATCAATACAGTATTGTATACCGATATACTTGTATATACGTATATAACTATATTAAGCCTACATCAGTACTGTATACAAACAAATCCGTATGCTCAGCATTGAATGCAATATATCAATACTTTATATTAATAAATTAGTATACTAAGTTTACATCAGTACTGTAAACCCCAACAAATTATTCAACACAGTAATTCCTGTACGTAAGATCTACATTTCTGGGGAATCCAATGAAATTTTCAGAAACAAGTTAGAACAGTTTTTCGTAAGTGACTCATCAAAAATTATCAGTCTACCAAAAAAGTTAAAAACTGGTTCAAGCTAATAATCCTTTTAAGAGTTTAAGTGCATAATCTGCACATCAATGGCCTTCCTCACTGAATAATTCAGAATAAATATCGAACAGATTTTCAAATAGAGTTCCTCCTTTTCTTTCTTCTGCTTCTCCTCCTTTTTATCATCTTTCCATTCATTCTCCTACTCCTCCTCCTCCTCCTCCTCCTCCCTTCACTGTTATTAATACAATGATTATATCATTACTTCGAAAACAATACTTGGAATTCTCTTGTGAAGATATTTCGAGGAATTCCTAAACACACACACACACACACACACACACACACACACACACACACACACACTCTCTCTCTCTCTCTCTCTCTCCATAATTTGAAGCCAACGTAATACCACAGAAGCTATTTATTACCAAGACACAAATATTGTTTTTTTGGGGGGTTTTCTTGTGAAGGATCCCTACCTTCCTTTCCCCGTATCTCTCCCCTTTTACCCCTTACCCTCTGAGGCCATTAATTCCAGCAGACAACTAAATTGGAAGAAATAAGACGGGGTTGGGGTGAGGGGGGTGAGGGGGGTGAGGTGGTGGGGGAGGGGGGAGGAGGTGGGGGGGAAGGAGATAGAGCCCCTTCTTAATCCTCAATACCACTACGCCTTAACCTCACCCAATACCACTACGCCTTAACCTCACTCAGTACTACTACGCTTTAACCTCACCCAATACCACTACGCCTTAACCTCACTCAGTACTACTACGCTTTAACCTCACCCAATACCACTACGCCTTAACCTCACTCAATACTACTACGCTTTAACCTCACCCAATACCACTACGCCTTAACCTCACTCAGTACTACTACGCTTTAACCTCACCCAATACCACTACGCCTTAACCTCACTCAGTACTACTACGCTTTAACCTCACCCAATACCACTACGCCTTAACCTCACTCAGTACTACTACGCTTTAACCTCACCCAATACCACTACGCCTTAACCTCACTCAGTACTACTACGCTTTAACCTCACCCAATACCACTACACCTTAACCTCACTCAGTACTACTACGCTTTAACCTCACCCAATACCACTACGCCTTAACCTCACTCAATACTACTACGCCTTAACCTCACCCAATATTACTACACCTTAACCTCACCCAATGCCACTACACCTTAACCTCACTCAATACTACTACACCTTAACCTCACCCAATACCACTAGAGCACTCCAACCTCACCTCAGTACTACTACGCCCAACCTCACTCAGTACTAGGCCTTAACCTCACTCAGTACTACTATGGCTTTAACCTCACCCAATTACTGCCTTAACCTCACTCAGTACTACTACATAGCTTTAACCTCACCCAATACCACTGACCTTAACCTCACCCAGTACTACTACATTTTAACCCTCACCCAATACCACCATGCCTTAACCTCACCCAATACTACCAGCGCCCAACCTCACCCAATACACCTTAACCCTCACCCAATGCCACACCCTAACCCTCACTCAATACTGCTCACACCCTTTAACCTAACCCACACCATTGAGTGCCTTAACCTCACTCAATACTCACCTTAACCTCACCCAATACCACTGTTGACCTTAACCTCACTCAGTACTACTAGCCTTAACCTCACTCAGTACTACTATTGCCTTTAACCTCACTCAGTACTACTACGCTTTAACCTCAACCAATACCACTAGCCTTAACCCTCACTCCAGTACTCACAAGCTTTAACCCTCACCCAATACCAATTACGCCTTAACCTCACCCAGTACTACTATTGCTTTTCTAACCTCTCACCCACCACTATGCCTTAACCTCACCTCACTACTACTTTTAACCTCACCCAATACCACTACGCCTTAACCTCACTCAGTACTACTACGCTTTAACCTCACCCAATACCACTACGCCTTAACCTCACTCAATACTACTACGCTTTAACCTCACTCAGTACCACTACGCTTTAACCTCACCCAATACCACTACGCTTTAACCTCACCCAATACCACTACGCCTTAACCTCACTCAATACTACTACGCTTTAACCTCACTCAGTACCACTACGCTTTAACCTCACTCAGTACCACTACGCTTTAACCTCACCCAATACCACTACGCTTTAACCTCACCCAATACCACTACACCTTAACCTCATCCCTTAGTTCCTATCCCTGTACCCAAACCCTTATCCCACCTTATAAATTCGACCCTTATACCCACTCTGTACTTATAAACCATATTTCCATTCTTTAAACCCCTTAGAGCCTCCCCTTATCCCCTTAACCCCTTCGGACGACCACTTATTCTATTCCAACCCCTTAGGATCAGCCATTTCTCCCTCTTTGCCCTTCAACACAAACCCTTACCCCTCCTAAACCGTTAAGAACTCGCCTAACCCCCCCCTTAGGAACGCTCGGTGCCCCTTAGTGTCATTAATTCCGGTGGACAACTAAATTGGTGGGGATCACGGCGCTAGAAGGAATAAAGGGAGGCCACAAGAATGCCTTCAGAATTCTAAAAAAAAATTCGTACACTCTTTTCTCTTTCTACGTCAAGTCAGGAACAAAGTGAACGATTTTAGTTACCTTACAGTCTCGGAACAATTTCGCCACCATTTTTTATCCTTTAAGTGGTGTCGTAACTAGACTGAGGCAATTAGATACGTCGCCATATCTTTATTTAGGTTGAGGAGAAAATAAACGTAGGGATCTTTGAGAATCTCGGAGGGTTGGACAAGAATGTGTCCAGGGGAGGGTTGAACACGCGACCTGCTGGCGACAGATAGTGAGTGTGGGAGGGCTGGAGTGGGAGGAGAGGGATTGGCAGTGGGGAGGTGAGGGGTGGAGTGGCCGTGTGTATGTGGAGGTTAGTGTGGAATAAAGTTATGGTGAAGGGTTGAGTGTGCGGAGGGAGGGAATGTTGGAATCGAGGTGAAGTTGGGGCAGAGTGGAAGGGAGAGGGTGAGGTTAGGAAGTGTAGAAGGTGTGGAGTGAGGAAGAGGAAGAGGAAGAGGTGAGGGAGTGTAGAAGGTGTGGAGTGAGGGAGAGGGTGAGGTGAGGGAGTGTAGAAGGTGTGGAGTGAGGAAGAGGGAGAGGGTGAGGTGAGGGAGTGTAGAAGGGTGGGAGGAGGAAGAGGGAGAGAAGGTGTGTGGAGGAGAAGAGAGAGGTGAGGGGAGTGTAGAAGGCTGTGTGGGAGTGAGGAAGAGGAGGGGGTGAGGTGAGGGAGTGTAGGAAGGTGGGAGTGAGGAAGAGGGAGAGGTGAGGGAGTGTAGGTGTGGAGGAGGAAGAGGGAGAGGGTGAGGTGAGGAGAGGGGAGGTGAGGGAGTGTAGAAGGTGTGGAGGAGGAAGAGGGAGAGTGGGGTGAGGTGAGGGAGGTAGGTGTGGAGGGAGGAAGAGGTGAGGGAGTGTAGAAGGTGTGGAGTGAGGAAGAGGAGAGGGTGAGGTGAGGGAGTGTAGGTGTGAGGAGGAAGAGGGAGAGGGTGAGGTGAGGGAGTAGAAGGTGTGGAGGAGGGGAAGAGGGAGGGTGAGGTGAGGGAGTGTAGGTGTGGAATGAGGAAGAGGAGAGGGTGAGGTGAGGGAGGTAGAAGGTGTGGAGTGAGGAAGAGGGAGAGGGTGAGGTGAGGAGTGTAGCTGTGGGAGTGAGGAAGAGGGAGAGGTGAGGTGAGGGAGGTGAAGATGTGGAGGAGGAAGAGGGAGAGGTGAGGAGTGTAGAAGGCGGGGAGGAGGAAGAGGGAGATGAGGTGAGGGAGTGTAGAAGGTGGGAGTGAGGAAGAGGGAGAGGGTGAGAGGGAGTGTAGGTGTGAAATGAGGAAGAGAGAGAGGTGAGGTGAGGGAGGTGTGGGAGGAGGAAGAGGAGAGGGTGAGGTGAGGGAGTGTGGTGTGAGTGAGGAAGAGGGAGAGGGTGAGGTGAGGGGAGTGTAGAAGGTGTGGAAGTGAGGGAAGAGGGAGAGGGTGAGGTGAGGGAGTGTAGAAGGTGTGGAGTGAGGAAGAGGGAGAGGGTGAGGTGAGGGAGTGTAGAAGGTGTGGAGTGAGGAAGAGGGAGAGGGTGAGGTGAGGGAGTGTAGGTGTGGAGTGAGGAAGAGGGAGAGGGTGAGGTGAGGGAGTGTAGGTGTGGAGTGAGGAAGAGGGAGAGGGTGAGGTGAGGGAGTGTAGAAGGTGAGATGAGGGAATGTAGGTGTGGAATGAGGTGTAATAAAAGTGTATGTGATATGCTTCGTTCTGTACTTATATAACTGTGTACACACGTGCGTATTAGTGTCCATACATACATACATACATACATACATACATACATACATACATACATACATACATACAACCTGCAAGCCATTACCCATACATAAAGACAAACTTGCGGTCGCGTATACGAGTAAATACACACATACTTACATACAGTTAGATTGATATCAGCATGTACCTGTATACACAAATTTGTTACACGTGCATAAATACATTTACTGTACTATTCAACATACAAATCACACAGTTCCACAATATATCAATTTAATGTAGACACGGCTAGATATACATTATACGTGAACAAAATGCACAAACTAGATGTACTAAGAACACAAACACCACACCTAAGAATACACACAAAAACAGTCCTGTACAGCGCCACCAGAGTACACAAACGTAGAGTGTAGTGTGCTGGGACTGGCATCGATTCAACATTGCTGCAGTACCGGGATCGAATCTCTATTGAAAGGGAGAGAGAGAGAGAGAGAGAGAGAGAGAGAGAGAGAAATGGGCAATGTTGAATTGATATCCGGTTTGAGCTGTTGCCGTAAAAGTTCCAACAGGTTCACAAATTTCCACCAACAAAAAAAAAATGGGAGATACACCTATCCCTCTATCTCACCCAGACAGATATCACACGTCACTCTAGACCAGTGATGTACAGTAGTGGAGCCGGAACACACAGGTACAGGGGGTTTTTTTTAGCGAGAGAACGTATATTATTACTCACGTCTGTCATCCCATTCGTCAGTACGTCACACATGCTAATTCCGTTCAGAAACTAAAGAATGGATTTGCGGATCGATATGATATTTCCTTTTGTTTAGGATCAGGTCCGCTTTTGTCACTCTTAAAACTCCTTTATTAGACACAGACAAGTTATTACGGGACATAGATTACTTTTAGTGATTGTCTGTTAGTGTCACGTTTGTTTGACCCGGCGAGGACTATCTGGCCTAACCCACCTGTAGCACGGTTCATCCCTATGACCTTTATATGAAGCTACTGATCTGACACCACCCAACAACTGATGACCATCGCTCACAAAAATCAAAGGTCTCACACACACACACACATTCAGACACAAGGTACTGTGTGAGGCACTCTAACTATTGCACCTGGAGTACTATATCATTGTGTTAACTGTTTGAGACAAACTAAGTACTTGGGTTCATACAAAGGAGTGTTAGTTTTAAGACTAGCGAGGTTATTCTAAAACTATATCTTGCGCTTGTCAGACCTCACTTGGATTACGCAGTTCAGTATTGTTCACCGTACTACAGAATGGATATCTAATCCCTAGAAAGCATTCAGAGGAGGATAACAAGACTAATCCCGGGCATTAGAAACCTCGAGTAGAGATACAGGATAAAGCATCTTAATTTGCACTCCCTTGAGAGACGTAGAATTAGGGGGCGATATAATCGAGGTGTATAAATGGAAGTCACCTGGAGTACTAGAAATATTGTGTTAATAAAGTAGTACAAGAAACCTTCAAGAACAAACCCGATCATTCAACAATATCTCAAAGCTATCAATGCCAAAAATATATATCTCGACTTTACATACAGTACTGTATATTTCAACCTTCCATACGATCTATATCCCCGGCTGCACTACCCTGGCCTCGTCGTCAATGGAACACTCCGACGGTATACGAGAACCCCACCATTTTTCCCCCCGGGGTTATACAGCACTATATTACTAGGACAGACTTACATATATACGTTGCCTCGTAAATCTCCTCTAGTTGGCCAGTAAGCCTAGTCACCAGGGTACGGGGAGGCCGCATGTTAACTGGGACGGCAACTAGTTTTAATATTGGTAGTTACAGAATTTTCCTCTCCCAAAAATACGCAGATATATACGGAATACTGACACACACACACACTGTATACAAACGCCACAATAACCTCACACTGCCGTCAAGCCTCAATGGCCAGGAACCATTATGGTGTACAAATAACAAACATTACCTTGGCAATATACCTAACACACTGTACAATATTACCACCTCTGAAAATGATACCGGGTTGAAAAGGGGAGTAAGGTGGAGAGGAAGTAAGGGGAGTAAGGTGGGAGAGGAAAAGGGGAGTAAGGTAGGCGAGGAAGTAAGGGGAATAAGGTGGGAGAGTGAAGTAAGGGGAGTAAGGTAGGCGAGGAAGTGAGTAAGGTGGGCGAGAGGGGGAGTAAGGTGGGAGAGGAAGGGGAGTAAGGTAGGCGAGGAAGTAAGGGAGGATGGAGAGATAGTGTGGTGGATGATGGGAGTAAGGGGAAGGAGAAGAGTAGAAGGAAGGGGGGAGGGAGCAAGGGGAGAGGAGGATGAGAGTAAGGGGGAAGGTGGAGAAAGAACGTAAAAAGGAGGGAAATACGGGAATTGGAGTGGAGTAAGGAGAGGGGAAGGAGTAGGGGGAAGAGGTGATGGAAGAGAGGTAAGGCAGTAAAGGGGAAGGAGAGGGAGGGAGGGAGGGAAGGAGTAATGGATGGTGGAGGATGAGGAGAGGTGGAAAAGGGGATGAGGAAGCAGGAGAGGGAGTAGAAAACAGGCAATGAGCATGTGAGTAAATAGAGTAGGATAGGAGAGAAGATAGGAAAGGAGAAGAGGTAGCAGAGGAAAGGGAGGGAATGGGATGGATAAGGGATAGCAAAGTCACACACACACACACACATACATACACACACACACACACACACACACACACACCACAATATAATCATCAACAAAGCTATTGACCTCGGGCTTCGGAGAAGTCTTATACCATAAACAGACTTCCTCAGTGACCGACGCCAAGCTGTACGCTTCGAGGGGCTGTCTCCACCTTTCAGTCACTCACCTGTGGCGTCCCCCAAGGCACCAAGATGGGACCACTCTGCTTCCTTATGCTCATCAATGATGCCCTAAGAGAAACCCCTGCTCGCTGGAAATATGTCGACGACTCCACCATTGGGATCAGCGTCAACAATTCTGCTCCCAACTATACCGCCCTTCAGGATTTATTGAACAGTCTCCAAAACTGGGCCACCAACAACCATGTCACCATCAACCATACCAAGACCATGGTTATGCACATCAACCTCTCCTCCGACATTGTCCCACCTCCTTCCATTACTCTAGGTCCGAACACACTCCAGGTTGTAGATTCCACGAAGCTCCTCGGCGTCACCATAGACAACAAACTAAATTGGAAACCACACGTCAGTGAAGTTATCAAATCCTCCAGTTTCCGTCTCCACCTCCTCCGCCGACTCAAGTCCCTCGGAGTTCCTGCACACGAGCTCCTCAGTGTTTACACAACATTCATACTTCCCAAGCTCACCTATGCCTCCCCCACCTGGTCTTCCTCCCTAAATGCCACACAACGTAAACACCTAGAAAAAGTGCAAAAGAGGGCATGCAAGATTATTCTCTCCTTCCTACTCCACATATCAAGAAGCGCTCAACACACTGACCCTTTCGACTCTCACTGACCATCACCACGACCTCATCTGCAAATTTGGTAAGAAGCTTCTACACCATCCTCGACACCGCTCCTACTACCACCTGAGATCCCTAGTCCGGAGAATCTGTTCGACACCACAACCGCATCAGCCCATACGTGCACAACTGATCGCTATAAGAACAGCCCAGTCCCAACCATTGTAAAAATTATCAATAACTTATAATAAACCAGTGTATATTCACTCCCAGTAAAACACTACTCCTTGCACTGTCACTATGTTGAAATGAACTGTAGTTTGAGCTTTTCCCCATCTAGTTATTATTGTCTTATTTGTGTCACTTATGTTACTTGTATATTATTTGTAATTCGAAACCCATTCCCCAAATATGTAACTGTATATTTTCAGCCTTCTGGCTGCCAAGCTCTTTCAATAAACCGTTAATTATTATTATTATTATTACACACACAAGAAAAAGAACCAGACAGGCGAATAAACACACACACACACACACATACACAAGAAAAAGAACGAGACAGGCGAATAAACACACACACACACACACACACAAAAACAAGAAAAAGAACGAGACAGGCGAATAAACACACACCCACACACACACCGAGAGAAACAGACATACAGACAGACAGACAGGGGCAGCAATAGTGTAAATCTCTCCGTTCCTCCCTCCCTAAGTCCCCCCTCTTATCTCTAAATTAACTCATTCATTTCTTTCTTCCTCCACTAAACACTTTTTCCTCCTCTTTGTGACGCTCTTTCATTCCTAATTATTTTTATCTCCCTCACTTTATCTCTCGTTCATCAAGGCCTCTAATCTCTCTCCCTCTCTCTCTTTCTCTTTCATCCATTATTTACTTATCAGATTCTTTCTTTGCCTGTATACTTCTCTCCTCCTGTATTCTCTCTCTCTCTCTCATAATCATATCACCATTACAAACACATAGCTCAAACCGTACCAGTCACTTTCATGGACCAATTTCACCCACATATTAACATAACACAGTCCAGTAGCTTATATGTGAGCCAGCCAGACGTCCTCCTGTACCACTAGTTAGGATGTAACGCACGAGCCAGAGAGGAGAGTGACCTGGGCACCGACCGTATGATTCTGTGAGGGAACTTCTACGGTGCAGCGACAGACAGACTGACAGGTAGACATCAATAGATAAACAGAAAACAGAAAGAAGGACAGCACCTGAGAGAGAGGAAAGGGAAATTAAAGTGGAGTAAGATGGAGGAGGAATAGGAGAGGACATAGAGGAATGGGAGGGTAAGCTCTAGAGAAATAACGATAAAAGGAAAGGGATAGACAGATAAAATGAGAGAGAGATTTTGTTCTAAACTTTCACTTGACCTTTCGCCCACAACGTTAAAAAGTAATAAGCTTCCAGCGTATCAAAATCCCCAGGACTTTAAAGTGAAAGTTTGGAGTCAATACGAGGAAGAGTTTGACACATGAGACGTCCAAAAAAACAGATAAATGAACTAGAAATTATAAAGAGGATCACTTTAAAGATTAAACACCCCAGCTATTATCACGTGATGATTAAACACCCTAATGCTCGCCTAACCTAATCTAATAAAACCTAACCTAACCTAATATAACCTAACCTAACCCTCACTAAACTAACATAGTCTAACCTAACCTAACCCAACCTAATCTAGGCAAATCCATCCTTCCTGGTAATGTTAGGTATTTAATCATCAGGTGAAATAAGCTGAGGTGCCAATTTTTCACGTGACGTGTGATCCAGAATAATCCAGAGTAAAGGAACATTAACGAAATATTTACATCGGTGTGTTAGTGTTATTTTTTGGTGAAGAATGAAATACAAAAAGAAAAAGAAAAAGAAAAAAGAAAATTTGAAAATGGAAAATATAGAATTAAAGACACACAGGGTTAACATAGAGAAAGGTAGAAGTTAAGAAGGAAATAAGGAAATGCAAAGGCGGACAGAGATAAGGAAGAAAGAAATAGCGATAAAACAATAGCAAGTATTAGTGAGAAGAGAAAATCCTCGTAATGTTTCCTACACAAAGGACGAAGGTAATTTCCCCCGTCCATAAACGCCGAAGGTGTTGCTGTAATGTTACAAAATACCGTCCAAATGTTGCAAAATGGCGGCCAAGTGTTGCAAAATAGTTGCTAAATGCTGCAAAGTAGTAACCAAGTGCTACTAAACAGAAGCCATGCCTTGCAAAGTAGCAACCAAGTGATGCAAAACAATGGTTAAATGTAGCAAAGTAGTCGCCAAACTTTGCAAATTAATGGTGTTGTTACAAAGTAGCTACTATATGCTGCTAAATATGAGTCAAGTATTACAAAGTAGCGACCAATTGTTGCAAGATAGAAGCCGTGTGGCAAAGGCCTGGCAAGTGTTGTAAAATAATTGGTAAGCATTGCAAAATAGCTGCGAAAAGGTGCAAACTAGTGGATAAGTGTTGGAAAATACCAGCTAGGTGTTGCAAAAAAAAGCTGATGTGTTGCAAAATAGATTGACAATCGTGTAAAACGCCAAAAAGTTGGGTAGAGTCGAAAAAATGAACGTTGTAGAAAAAATTCCCTTCACTCACCAAAAAAATCCAGCTCACCAAAATATCCTCCGGTATTCATTGTAGTTATTCCCTTGCTGATATAAAATAATATGACATAATAGTTCTCTGTAGCTTTTATATACTTTAATACAATATTTCTCTGTAGCTTTAATACAATATTTCTCTGTAGCTTTAATACAATATTTCTCTGTAGCTTTAATACAATATTTCTCTGTAGCTTTAATACAATATTTCTCTGTAGAATTAATGTAATATTTCTCTGTAGCTTTGGTGTATTATATATCAATAGCTTCCCTACCATACAATATGTACGTTATTGAATATATTAACAGAGGGATGGAGGACGACAGTATCCTCATACACACAAAGAGAAACGCCCCCCCAGTTTGGTCTGCGCTATGTGAACTGAGACTGTAGGTCATGAACTTGTTATATAACATTATTTAAAACTAAAAAAGGTCGCATAAGAGAGTTAAATAAATTAAAATATTCTCGTTTAGCAGCTAATAATATAATATATACTCTAAAACACAATATAATGTGTCATAATATAGTTAAATATCATATAATACTCTTGCTTAATAGCCAATAACATAATATAAATTACAATATAGATAAACATAACAAAATACAGTATAGTTTAGCATATTATAAGTCCATATACTGTAGATTAACACAACATAATATATAATGGTCTAAAATAACATAATTGAGCTTAATATAACATAATATAATAACACCTGACGGCGGGTAATTTCGTATATATTGGTAATTACTTTTGATGTTACGCGTAAATTTAATAACTTGATTATTATCCTCCGTCAAAGTAATTGTTTCAATTTTCATTAAAATTAAAAAAAAAAAAATCTTTGAAAGGAATATTTTTTTTATCAAACATCAAATTCCCACAACAATTGGATTGGATTGGATTGGTGTGTGTGTGTGTGTGTGTGTGTGTGTGTGTGTGTGTGTGTGGGTGTGTGTTGATAGGAGTAAACAGTTTTCTTACACAGGTATATCCACAGCACGTCAGTTTAACTCTTCCCTCGTTAAGGTTTAAACAGCGTTAAGAGCAGACTTTAAACACATAAATGGATTATTTCTGTATAATTATCCTTGGTGTCTGGGGGAGGATAAGAGGGGTAGCAGTAAGCCTTAACAAATTTCATAACGAAGACTTAAAATGTTGAGGGAACACATGAAGATTAGGCACCCCAACTTATTTCACCAGATCGTTAAACACTTTAACGCTAACCTAACCTAACCTAACCTAACTTCACATAACATAACCTAACTTAGCCTAATCTAACATAACTTATCTTAATTTATCATAACCTAATATAAAACTGCCTAATCTAACAACCTAACCTAACCTCACTTTATTTAATCTAAACTAACTCAACCCCCAGTTACCTTTAGAGTGTTTAATCGTCAGGTAGAATAAACTAAGGTGTCTAATGTTCACGTAATCACCTTTGATTACTTAAGAGAGGTACAGTAATACTCAGGACCACCGACTCGTGATAACTAACCAGAAAATGAAAGAAAATTTCATGTAGACGAAAACTTCTTTCTTATTTCTTGAACATCAAAAAAGTGGAGGCAGTGTCATTTTTGTTATTTTGTTTTTCCTTTGTAAATTAATTGACCAAACCTAACCTGAAATGATATAATTATACCCTAAATTAGGTTAGGTTAGGTTAGGTTGGTTCAGCTGAGATGTATAGTTTCATGTTCAGGACGAACAAGAAATCGATATAAAATATACGAAAGAAGTTTTCTTCTACAGAAATTTTTTCTTACGTTGTTTGTTATCTCAGGTCAGTGTTCTAGAGAATTACTTATCAAAAAATTAAGAAGTACAAATAAATCATTGTACTTAAGAGGCAAAGTAATCGTACTCAAATGGTTATCATCAACGGAGGATGACAAGACTAATCCCGGGCATTACGAACCTTGAGTACAGAAACCATCTTAAATTGCACTCCGAGAGACGTAGAGTGAGGGGCGATATGATCGAGGTGTATAAACGGAAGTCAGGGTTAAACAAATGTGATATAACAAAGGTACTTAAGCTATCCAACCAGGAGCGAACTCGTAACAATGGTTTTAAATTGGCCAAATTTAGATTTATGAGTGAGATAGGTAAACACTAGCTTGGAAATCGAGTAGTGGATGAGTGGAATAAGTTACTGAGCTTCATCATTAACTCGAACACGCTGGATAGCTTCAAATATAGGTTGGACGGATAATATAATTAGTTAATGAGCGATAGGGGTTGGGTGTAAACGGGTCTGCCGAGTACGAGCCACAATGGCCAGCTGCAGTTTTCTCCATTCTTATATTCTTACGCATTCAAGATGCTCTCAATGGGTTACGTCATCGTACTCAAAGGATTAAGATATTTCAGTGGGCAAATTCATTGTATTCAGGGGTTTGGCATCGTACACAAGTGGTTAAGACTGTGCAGGAAAAAAACATAATGAAAACATATTGAAAATTTTAAAATTCGAAGATATCAACACCTACTGCTGTGCCCTCTTTGTTTACAATTCTATCAATCACTTGCTTGACAATAATTATTTCCAGTTCCGGAATAATCAGAGATGCAACTTAAGGCACTCAGAGTTACTAAGACCGCCCCCCATGCTCTCCTCTCGGTCCCAGACCTCCATAAAATATCACAGTGTGAAGGTGTGGAACAACTTACCCCCACCCATTAGAGCAAAGACTACGCTCCCTTCCTTTAAATCATCTCTTAAAAAATATCTATTGTCTAAGTATTAATATTTCTTGTAACACCTACTATATTTACAGTACCTGTTTTTATTGTACCATCAAAACCGTTTTATCGGAAATTATCATGTAAATAGATAAGTAATTACCTTTGCAAAAAACATATTTGCCAACTAGACATAATCCTGACAGCTCTGTCCTCTTGTTCAACCTTATTCCTGTACAACCCATGTTGTACTGCTCCCCCATTATACTTATGTTTTCAATTCCACTGTAATGTATGTATAAAAAAATAATAATAAACATTGAAGTGATAACCGTGGTAACATTATGAGATGTTCTTATTACCACCATGCTATTGTACTATTCTAGATGATACTAAATGTTACATAATACTTCCTTGAGATAAATGTATAGTATATATCAGGTGCCTAAAAGAGAGCTCAGGTTCTCAACTGGCTCATCCATGTTAATAATGTTATTATTATCCACTCTGTATCTGTGTTTTTCTGGCTAAATAAACTGTTCCAATTCAATTCAATTCAATTCAACAAGCAGTTGCCATCGTATTCAAATAATTAAGACAACTTTGCGGATAAATTCACTGTACTCAGGCAAGGATGGTGCCAAGACACCCTCACCTCACCTCACCTTAACGTTATAAACAAATATACACTAAACATGGAACATTGTGGTGTCGGAGTTCTTTATTAATTCACCTGAACGAACATTCTGAAGAGTAGCTCCCTGTATCTGACCATAACAATGTGAATATTGTAGGATGTTGATTGGTTCATTCAGAAAGTTGCTCCAGTAATCAAGGAATAACAGCACACATTAGTCTTACCATTAATTTGTATGTATGTATGTATGTATGTATGTACGTCGTAGGCGACCTGTGGTGTAATGGTTAGCATGCTCGCCTAGCAAGCGAATGGACCGGGTTTGATCGCAGGCAGGATGAAACTATGGGCAAGATTCTATACGCCATTTGCATCTGTCTACCCAGCAGTAATTGGGAACCTGGATGTTAATCGATTTGCGGATCGTGTTCCGGGGTAATGGTTAGCCAGTGCAGTTGGCGAGCTGTCCGGTCTTCTCGGACTATTCTTGACACTGGGTCATGCAGCTCGTTAACTCAGGGTGTGGTTGTTGTGTTTACGACAGCTTCTACACCTTAAACAAATTCACGCCTAGGTGGCCCCAGGGCCGGCCATCCTCGTACACGAGGGGCAACCATTATGTATGCATGTATGTACAGTATGCATGTATGTATATATCATTCCTATATCCATGTGCATATACAGTATACAGTATGTTTACAGGGGTTCGGTAGATTACCTAAATAAATGAACAATGTCTCCAAATTACAGATGATATAATACAAATAAAGTAAGTGAACATAATAAAATATTCATCAAGTACGTCGCATCTCTCTTATAGTAAATGACCTGATATGAACAATATATTAACTGTAGACGAGAAACTAATGTTGTTAACCCGAGTAAAGATTTGGATTAGTTTAATAGTTTTTGTTAATAGATATTGTTATGAATAAAGAAACAAAATCGATATAAGAACAAGTGTAATTTGTTACCTTCTTAACTACCTCATTTAACAAGAGAACTCCCTCTTATAGTGGTAGTTCCATCACAACTAAATCACCGTTAAATGTTCTGTAATTATCCTCTGTACCATAAATAACATTAATTGCTTCTTAACTATCATTCCAGTTGCTTCCTACTCTCTAACTACCTCATTCAACAACCTAACTACCTATATTGCTGATGCTTATAACTAATAACTATCCTAATCATAACTAACCACTGTTTATTAATCTTTCTCTTTATTAAAAACAATTCTTTGATTATCTAAACTGCCCTTCTAATTGCTAGTTAGACCTTACACATCATTAGTTATATTACTTTAATCATTAATTAGATCACTACAATCATTAGTTGTATCGCTACAATCATTAGTTATATTATTATAATCATTAGTCATATTACTATAATCATTAGTTATATTACTATAATCATTAGTTATATTACTATAATCATTATTTATATTACTATAATAATTAGTTATATTATTATAATAATTAGTTTTATTACTATAATCATTAGTGATATTACTATAATCATTATTTATATTACTATAATAATTAGTTATATTACTATAATAATTAGTTATATTACTATAATAATTAGTTATATTACTATAATAATTAGTTATATTACTATACTCATTAGTTATATTACTATAATCATTAGTTATATTACTATAATCATTAGTTATATTACTATAATCATTAGTTATATTACTATAATCATTAGTTATATTACTATAATCATTAGTTATATTACTACAATCATTAGTTATATTACTATAATCATTAGTTATATCACTATAATCATTAGTTATATTACTATAATCATTAGTTATATTACTATGATCATTAGTTATATTACTATAATCATTAGTTATATTGCTATAATCATTAGTATCCCATCCTTAACTCCTTAATTGCCGTAACAGCAAGTAATCAGCATAACTATCCACAAACTACCTCTTTGTAGTAATCTCCTCTTCTCATTAACTACCAGAAGCCCCTTAACGACCCTTTCACAAATTAATTGCTTCCTTACCTCTAAGATTCCCTACAATCTGCCCTTTAATTAATCTCTGATAAAACAACCCAGTCACTAATTATCATCAACTACCCAGCCTCAGAATTCACCCCCTAACTTTGCCTGCTAACTGCAAGTAATCATCCCTAATTTACAAACCTCAGTGTTCACCCCTAATTAGCTACAAAGACCATTATCCAAACTTACTGTCCATTAACTACCAGTATATAGTCCTATTTACCCACCAAGAACATTATACAACCCTTTACCCACCAAGACCATTAAACAAGCCTAACTACCAAGACCATTATACAACCCCAACTACCCATCAAGATCATTATACAACCTTAACTGCTCCACCCAAACCATTATACATGCCTAACTACCCACAAATGACCCTTATACAACCTTGACTGTCCATTAGCTACCGTACGCAGGTTGTCGACGCCGTTCTGAGTGGCAGCGTGGTCTGCTGGGCGTGGCGTGTCTGCTGGCGGTGGTGGCGCTGCTGCTACGCCCACGCTGCCTTGGTGGCCCGCCCTCTCTACTCCCTCGGAGGTGAGAACTTTCGTCAACCTTCCACTACTTTAGACAATATTATATCATCTTCACAAACTTCCTGGGTTTATTATCACCATTTCTATTTTAAAACAAGTATTATCACCATTCACTATCTTTAAACACGTAGTATCACCATTCACTATTTTAAAACACGTAGTATCTGTTCATATTTTTAAAAACACATTCAACATCCACTATCTTCAAGCTTATTTTCATTCTATTTAAAATGCATTAGTATCATACTATCTTTAAACGTAGTATCACCATTCTCTATCTTTAAACACGTAGTATCAACATCCACTATCTTTAAACACGTAGTATCACCATTCACTATTTTAAAACACGTAGTATCACCATTCACTATTTTAAAACACGTAGTATCAACATCCACTATCTTTAAACACGTAGTATCACCATTCACTATTTTAAAACACGTAGTATCAACATCCACTATCTTTAAACACGTAGTATCACCATTCACTATTTTAAAACACGTAGTATCACCATTCTCTATCTTTAAACACGTAGTATCAACATCCACTATCTTTAAACACGTAGTATCACCATTCACTATTTTAAAACACGTAGTATCACCATTCACTATTTTAAAACACGTAGTATCAACATCCACTATCTTTAAACACGTAGTATCACCATTCACTATTTTAAAACACGTAGTATCAACATCCACTATCTTTAAACACGTAGTATCACCATTCACTATTTTAAAACACGTAGTATCACCATTCACTATCTTTAAACACGTAGTATCAACATCCACTATCTTTAAACACGTAATATCACCATTCACTATTTTAAAACACGTAATATTACAATTCACTATCTTAAAACGCATATTATCACCATCCACTATCTTAAAACACATATTATCATCATTCACTATCTTAAAACGCATAATTATTAACCACCATCAACTAATTATTATCACCATCAACAAATTATTGTCACTATTTACTAAGTCAACGAACGTATATGATCACCATTCACTATATCGGAACACCAGTCATTACTCTTCACTTATAAAACGTATATCACCGTTCACTAACTTAAAAGACGTATTGTCACCACTCATTAACTACATCCTACTACCACTTCCGAACCCACTACCACCACCAGCAACTAGACCAACCATTACTACCACCACTTTCGACAACAACAATCACTACAACCATCATTACCACCACCACCACCACTATCACAACTACTATTTCCACCACCAACATCAGCAACAACTACCATCACCACTAACAACAATTACAATAATCATTACTACCAACACCATCACCTCAAACCACCAACACCACCTCACCTCACCAACATTATCATTACCACCACCACCACTACCACTACCACCACTACTACCACCACCACTACCACTCGCAACTCCCACAATATTATAACAACATCCGAAATCCAATCAGAAATCAGGAGACTTGATAATACACAAATAATCGTCCCCCACTTTGATCTCTGGCGGTTTCCTGATTTAATTAACTCATTGGTGTAAATTACGGGAGCTTTAAAGTAAATTAATAATTAATATGCATGGATTAATAATTAAATATGCACGATTTATTTCATGTGGTTATCAGATTACACCCACGTCAAAATATAATTATATATATAGAGAGAGAACAGAGAGATAGATAGCGTTAGAGAGAGATAATGAGACAGATACACGGAGTGAGAGAGACAAGTATCCAGCGAGTGAGAGATATAGAGATACAAAAAGTGAGAGATAAAAATGAGACAAAAATATACAGAGTGAGCGAGAAAGATATAAAGAATAACAGATAGAGAGATATAAAATGAGGAAGATAAATAACTAGAGGAAGATAATGAGAAAGAGAAATATTAAGTCACACACACACACACACACACACACACACACACACACACACACACCCAGCACACACACACACACCCAGCACACACACACACACCTTTACAACCTCCCCAACACACACAACACTCCCTCAACACACACAAAAACACTCCCCCAAACACACACACAACACTCCCCCAACACACACAACACTCCCCCAACACACACAACACTCCCTCAACACACACAAAACTCCCCCAAACACACACACAGAGAGAGAGAGAGAGAGAGAGAGAGAGAGAGAGCCTATGTCAGATGAATAATATTAGCTGGCCCAGATAAATATCTTACCTGAATCTAAAGAAGCCATAATTAAGTTGATTCTAAACTCAGGTGAAGAAATTACCTGAGTCTACGGCAAATGAATAATTTAGCTGAATATGAATTACATCATAGTTTAAGGTTCGGGAATAATATACAGAGTAAGTGAAGTCTAAACTAGATGAATAACTTAGCTAACCCTAGACCAAGGAAATGATCTAGCTGGAGTTATACAAATTAAGTCATTCAGCTAAGTCTTAAACCAAATGAATAACTTAGCTAAATTTAAACAAAATAAATAATACAGCAAAGTCCAAATCATATGAATAATTTATCTGAGTTTACTCCCATAAATAATGAAGTCTGAACCGTATGAATAATTCAACTCAACCCTAAATCAGATGAATGATTTAAGTGAATCTCATCCACATGAATAATTATCAGGTGTTCGTGGTAATTATAATAGGCTTCTACTTTGTCACTCATCACCCCAACCACCTCCCCACACCCCCACCCCCACATTAACCCCCCCCCCCACCACACTACACAGCGGGTATTATCGGTGAATGATTCGTTATCCCTCTGTGTGTCGTCTCCTAATTATCATATTCCTTTATCCATGGTTTATCAGTGTCTCCATGAATGTGTGTTGAGGGAGTGTTGTGTGTGGAAGTGTGTGGTGTGTATTGAGAATGTTGGAGTGTGTGGAATGTTGTGTGCTGAAATGTGTGTGTGTTGAGTGCTGGTTGTGTGTGTGAGAGTGTTGTGTGTGTGTTGGGGAGTGTTGTGTGTGCTGTGTTGTGTGTGCTGGGGTGTTGTGTGTGTGTTGGGGGAGTGTGTGTGTGCTGGGGAGTGTTGTGTGTGTTGGGGAGTGTTGTGTGGGGAGTGTTGTGTGTGTTAGAGTGTTGTGTGTGTTGGGGAGTGTTGTGTGTGCTGGGGAAGTGTGTGTGTGTTGGGGAGAAGATGTTGTGTGTGTTGGAGAGTGTTGTGTGTGGGGAGTGTTGTGTGGGAAGTGTTGTGTGTGTTAGAGTGTTGTGTGTGTTAGAGTGTTGTGTGCTGAGAGTGTTGTGTGTGTGAGAGTGTTGTGTGTGTTGGGGAGTGTTGTGTGGGGAGTGTTGTGTGTGTGTGCAGGAGTGTTGTGTTTGTGAGGAATGTTGTATGTGTTGGGGAATGTTGTGTGTGTTAGGGAATGTCGTGTGTGTTGGGGAATGTTGTATGTGTTAGGGGTGTGTTGTGTGTGTTGGGGAATGTTGTATGTGTTGGGGTGTGTTGTATGTGTTGGGGAATGTTGTGTGTGTTGGGGGAATGTTGTATGTGTTGGGGTGTGTTGTGTGTGTTGGGGATTGTTGTGTGTGTTGGGGGAATGTTGTATGTGTTGGGGTGTGTTGTGTGTTGGGGGAATGTTGTATGTGTTGGGGTGTGTTGTGTGTGTTGGGGTGTGTTGTATGTGGTGGGGGAATGTTGTGTGTGTTTGGGGAGTGTTGTATGTTCTGGGGAGTGTTTTATGTGTTGAGAGAGTGTTGACTATGTGGTGGGGCCTTTTGTAGAGGCTTATAATATGTGTTGCACATATATTTACCTGTATATACAGTGTGTACACTTTTTCACATATATGTAAAAACCTGATATTCCTTAAAGTACATCAAATACTCAGTAGAGCCATAACCTTTAACTTAAAGCTCACATCGTCTTCATCAGAAATTTAATCAGTGCTCTGAAAAAAAACCGGTTCAATGAAAACAAATTTGTCTTTCTTATTCAATAAAATAATGAATAAGACGCATTATTATGCTTATTTCACCGTATTAATGGCACACCAGGTGAAAAACTTTTATTCTGATTATACATTACAATTATTAAGGATATCATGAAGATCAGGCACCCCAGATTATTTCACCTGATGATTAAACACCCCCTAACGCTACCGCGGGTTAGGTTAAGTAAGCGTTGGGGTGTTTTAATCATCTGGTGGAATAAGCTGGGGATCGTAATCTTCATGTGGTCCATTTCTAATCTTTATATCGTTTATACTCAGCTAAATCATTTATCTTAGTCTACTCTATCCTCTGATATTTATTCTTTATCTTTCTAAATGAAACCTTTTAACGAATCTTTGTATTATAATTTCTAGGGTTACAAAAGTAGGTTATGCGCTGTATATTTAATAGTCGAACTGAAATACAGATCCAAATTGGTTCTAATTTGAAGACTCGGACATAAGACGTAATGTAATATAAATTTACTCAATTTACACCCGAATCAGAGACTGAATCATCAAAATACAGCATCCTGGAAACCTGCCACGTCCTCTGTTCAAAATGCTCATTCACATTACAGTCGTGTGTCACGGAATGAGATCACGAGACACAATTATCTCTCGATACTGAACTACACATTTTTGTTCTTTTTTAGACACATCACCTGCTACGTGGGTGACAGCCCCGAATGACTCAAATGAATGCCAATCCACTCTCACTCACTCAATGATACACCTTTTTGACCATTTCGCAGTGACGTAGCTTATGAGATGAAATCCATAAGAGATAAGACCAGTGAGATGCTTCTTTAAACGTTAGAGCCAGAAAAAGTAGCCAATGAATGACAAGTAGAATAACAGTCGACCAATAAGAGACACCAAGACTTGACCATAAGCTGCGTTAGTGCGGCTTATCAATAGCTCTTAGTCAGTCAAATATTGAGTCTAATTACACATTTAACTGGAATATTTGAGGATTATGGTTTACTATAAATTTGTTGGCATTGAATTTAATGAATTACCCTAAGTCGATGATGGGAGAGACTATACGTGTATGTAAGATTGCATTAAATTAAGACATATATCTTCAAACACCTAGAACTCATTACTTGTAGTCAAGGTTGAGTGCTTACAGTCATCATTCATAGACACCAAGATGACTCAAAGTTACAATGAAAAGAAAAACAAAAACAAGAGTGACTAAGTCAATACCTACGTTAAACCAAACTGAAAAGGGAAAATCCTCACGTACAAATAACATCCGTCAATCAGACCAGGAAAGACGTAAATTAGTTTGCAGAACCCAGCCAAAAATGCCTTCAGTACAATAAATCTTTAAATCGAAATTCATCATCATGGCTTCTTGTAATAATTATGTTTATACGCTATTATAAAAAAAAATACTCAAGAATTTCTTTTATCATCATCTCGAAGTCTTTAGTTATAATTCCATATAAAACATAAATACATATAACCACAAATATGATATAATTATGTTATCATTCTCGTATGATATTACTGAGAGAGGTACAGTATGCTAGATAGATAGATAGATAGATAGATAGATAGACAGACAGACAGACAGACAGACAGACAGACAGATAGATAGATCGATCGATAGATAGATAGATAGATAGACGCATAAACTAAGTCACCTGTAGTGCAATGTCCGAGTCAATTATATATTTCAGGTGACGTGGAGACAAGATCCGGCACGTTTACAGCTTGACATTTCAGACCCAACCTCAGACACCCGCCTTGTTTAGCCTGCACACACCTCCCTCCCTCAGCCTGCACACACCTCCCTCCCTCAGCCTGCACACACCTCCCTCCCTTGGCCTGCACACAGCCTGCACACACCTCCCTCCCTCAGCCTGCACACACCTCCCTCCCTCAGCCTGGGCACACCTCCCTCCATAAGCCTGCGCACACCTCCCTCCCTCACACACACCTCCCTCCCTCAGCCTCAGCCTCAGCACACACCTCCCTCCCTCGGCCTGTGCTCCCTCCACCTCCCTCAGCCTGCAGCCTTCAGCCTACACACACCTCCCTCCCTCAGCCTGCAACCTCCCCTCTCTCACACCTTGTGCCACCACAGCCTGCACACGCACACCTCCCTCCATCAGCCTACGAACACATCCCTCCCCCACACATTGCCACCACAGCCTGCACACACCTCCCTCCTTCAGCCTGCGCACACCCCTTCCAACAGCCTGCGCACACCTCCCTCCCTCACACCTTATTACCACCACCTGTACCACACCACAACCGCACCCAGTCCATACCACCTCATACTGATCGCTACAAGATTAACAGCCCCTCCCAACTAATTTAAAATCATCAACAACTCGTAGATAATTTGTGTGCTTATTTTTGTCTAATTTCTCTTTTGTATTGAGATTCCTTGTTAATCCCTCGTGTAAGGCGTCGCCTCTGAGCTGAATTAAATCATCTGGCGTTAGGGCAATAAAATATTAAAATTGTCGTCCCGTAGTGAAGGGTTAGAGGAGACAGTCAACTGAATGACACTCTCCCCCATGTTATTATGTTTATCTTTATGGATAGTTTCACAAACCGTTTATTATTATTATTATTATTATTATTATTATTATTATTATTATTACACACACTTATACGCTCATACACATAAATAAGTGCGAGTACTTGTTCATAAAAACATATCCACACATAACCTTCATAAACACACACACACACATTACAGACCTGAGGAGCGGCATTTATTTAAAGAAGTTTCAATAAATTTAATGAATGTGTAGACAAATATCAAGCGTACTGGATATATTTTGTTAATTGTCTGCAATAATCCTAGTCAGTAAAACAGGTTTAAACGTTGAATTAGATATAATTAAAAAAAGGGTGACCAAGAATTCGTCTTAGTTGCGCAATAAGAATGATCCAAAGTGGATGACCAGAAAACTTAAACATGACATAGGAATAAAGAAAGGAATTTATAAGAAATTAAAGGGAGGGGAGGAGCAGCTCAGAAATAGGTATAATGAACTATCTAGGAATGTTAAGAAAAATGTAAGGAAAGCAAAGAGAGACTATGAAGTCAATATAGCAAGAGAATCCAAGGCGAATCCCAAATGATTTTTCCAGGTATATAGAACAAAAGTCAAGGACAAAGTTGGGCCTTTAAAGTCAGGGAGGGGAGAAGTGATAAATGGCAGTGAAGAAATAAGCTAAGCATTGAACAGCTACTTCTTTTCAGTTTTCACAGAAGAAATTCGAGAGGAAATTCCAGAGGTGGAACTGATATTTAGGGGAAAGGAAGAAGAGAAATTAAAGAATATCACTATCAGAAAAGAGGATGTTCTTAAGAGGATAAATAAACTAAAGAAGAAAAAATCCCCAGGGCCAGATGAAATTTCCCCTCGAGTCTTGAAAGAGTGTAGGGAACAGATTAGCGGACCCCTTGTAAATTTATTTACAAAATCATTAGACACCAGAGTTGTGCCAGACTTGTGGAAACAGGCAAATGTAGTACCCATATTCAAAAAGGGAGACAGAGCATCAGCGTCAAATTACCGGCCGATCAGTTTGACGTCAGTAGTGGGGAAATTTCTTGAATCAATAATAGCAGATAGCATCCGATCGCATCTAGAGAAAAGCAAATTAATCTACGACTCGCAACATGGGTTTACAAAGGGAAAATCTTGTCTAACAAATCTGCTGACGTTTTTTAGGAAAGTCTTCGAGGTAGTAGCAAAGCATTTGACAGAGTACCGCATCAGAGGCTTCTGAGAAAAATTAAGGCTCATGGTATCGAGGGGAAAGTTTTAAATTGGATAAAATCATGGCTCGCCGATAGAATGCAGAGGGTCAGCGTAGATGGTGTTAAATCTGAGTGGGGCCGTGTAACCAGTGGGGTTCCCCAGGGGTCAGTACTAGGCCCACTCTTGTTCATAATCTACATAAACGATTTAGATACTGGGAACAGCAGTGACATAAGCAAGTTTGCGGATGACACCAAAATAGGGCGGCAGATTAATTCAGGGCAGGATGCAAATGCATTACAGGAGGATCTAAATAAACTGCAGAGGTGGTCTGAAAAATGGCAAATGAAATTCAACACCAGCAAGTGCAGCGTACTTAATATTGGAAGAACAAATACTGACAATGTATACAGCCTTAACAACATCAACCTAGAGAAGTCGACTTGTGAAAGAGACCTAGGGGTACTTGTAAGCCCGGACCTACGGCCTAGAAAACAATGCGTTAATGTTCGAAATAAGGCAAACAGAGTATTGGGGTTTATATCTAGAAGTGTAAGTAATAAGAGTGCAGAGGTCTTATTGCAACTATATCTTGCGCTAGTCAGGACGCACCTCGATTATGCGGTTCAGTTCTGGTGCCCATATTATAGAATGGATATCAATTCACTAGAGTCGGTGCAGCGAAGAATGACGAAAATGATTCCGGGACTTAGAAACCTTCCATATCAGGATAGGTTAAAGAAACTTAACTTTCATTCCCTAGAAAGACGAAGAGTGCGGGGAGATATGATAGAAGTATTTAAGTGGGTGAAAGGAATCAATAAAGGGGATATAGATAAAGTTCTTATAATATCCGAGCAGGATAAGACTCGGAGCAACGGATTTAAGTTGGATAAGTTTAGGTTTACGAGGGAGATAGGAAGAAACTGGTTCACAAATAGGGTGGTGGACGAGTGGAACAAGCTTAGCAACTTTGTAGTAAGTGCTGGAACTCTGGAAAGTTTCAAAAGGAGGCTAGATAGATTCATGGATGATAGAGTGGTCGTAACTCTCGACAGGAGCTGCCATGCACAGGCCAACCGGCCTATTGCAGACTCCTTATTTTCTTATGTTCTTAAGGTGTCGCTGATCGTATTGCCGGTAGACTCAATAATTAAAATTACTTTTAAAAAATTCATCATACGGAACAAAATAGTGCCGGTTGGTTTGTCAAGAAATATGAGCATTGTACCGGTCACGCAACCATAAATTGAGGTGACATTTATACATTTATACTTTTTTTTAAGAATTACACTAGTATATGACACACGCCATTTTCAATATAAAGTAATACACAAATAAACATGCATGATTTGGGCAGATAAGAAAACAATATGTACAGTAGTTAGTATGTTGTTGTGAACACTGAAAATGATGACTCCAAGGTAGAAAGGATTTTCAGGCAAGTATATTGGACAGAGTGGAGTGAGGGAAATTGTGTAGAGACTAGACAGAATGATGACTAAAGGGATAGACAGGAGGACTACTAACAAGTCATCTGTGGTCCACCGTCCATGTCAACTAAATATTACAGGTTACAAGGTAACAAGATCCTTGATGATACAGCTTGACATTTCAGAACCAACCTCAGACACACACCTTGTTTATTTCGTGTTGTTGCATTCTCACGCTCTACAGCCCCTTCACACACACACACACACACACACATATATATATATATATATATATATATATATATATATATATATATATATATATATATATATATATATATATATATATATATATATATATATATATATATATAATAGGTAGTAGGTAGTAGATAGCTGGGAAGATATTGGAAGCATAATGTGTTGTCTAATGGTAGACCCTGCTGCCATATGTGATCACGAAAATTGTGACCAAGTCCCAGGTTGCTGATCTGCCTTTCTGCCTCATTTACACACAATTGCAGGGTCTCAATTATTTCTCTTACTATTGACAACACAACATACATAGGCTATATTGTTTCTCACTTTTGATCTTTTTTTCATTTTTGTATTTCTTTATTATTATTATTATTATTATTATTATTATTATTAATGTTACATTTTCGCCCCCGTGGATAAGATATATCTTGATCAAATCACACAGGGAAAAGGGAAGCATATCTAGGTCTTGAAACTTTACCTAGCATTAGTGAGGCCACACATGGATTATGCGGTTCAGTTCTGGTGTCCTTATTATAGAATGGACATAGATTCTTTGGAGAGAGTACAAAGAAGAATGACAAAAATGATCCATAATATTAGAAACCTTCCATATGAAGAAAGACTGAAAAGCTTAGGCTTACATTCATTAGAGAGGCGTAGAGTTAGGGGAGATATGATAGAGGTGTACAAGTGGGTAAGTGGGATTAACAAGGGTAAAATGGAAGATGTTCTGAAGCTCAGTAATAACGAAATAACTAGAACAAATGGCTTTAAATTAGATAAATTCCGATTCAGAAAGGATATAGGCAAGCACTGGTTTGGTAATAGAGTTGTGGATATGTGAAATAGGCTACCGAGTGCTATAGTAGGATCGGGGACGCTAGGGAGCTTCAAGACGAAGTTGGATAGGCACATGGAAGTGCTGGGATGGGTGTGAAAGGGATCTGCCCTGTATGGGCCAGTCGGCCTCCTGCAGTATCCCACTTTCTTATGTTCTTATGTTTAGCTTTCGTCTTTATTCAAGACATCTTCAGAGGCATCCGAATTACAAAGACTGAGAGAGAGCTTATGTACACAGGGTGACCTTACCAAACATGAGGTCAGGTAAAAAAACATGACATCCACTAATCCACACACCAACCACACAGCAAACATAAGAACGGGCGACATAATTAGTCATGTCACGTCAGGTAAAAAACATTGACCCACTAATCATCTATCATACATCTACCTTAAATGCTTTCAAAACAATTTTTAACCTTGGGCCACTGGCAAATAAATTTGTGTAACATATATCAGTTTTGTACTGACTATCACTAAGGTTTGAAGAATTCATTTCTCTAATCAAACTTGCTTCAACTAGAGGTCTTTCTGTGACACATGATGATTTATACACTTCTAAACTGTTTTCCCAATCCATAGGATGATTATTGTTCCTTACATGAACGAACAGTGCACTGCTTTCAGATGCCGTTCTAATATTGTACTTGCGCTGTTTAATTCTGACCTGCATAATTTCCATTACAATTGCTACATGGAATACAGTAAACACTTCCATTTACATTCAGGGTTGGGCTATTCTTAATTAATATATTAGTAATAGTTGAGTCATACTTAAAAACAACATTTGTGTTGGCTGAGGGAAGCATTCATGATGGAGCAGAGGGGTTTAGCTAGTTCCGGGGAGAATTCCTTGTAGAGTTTCATTGGTCAAATTAGCGGCCATTAGTTTGACGTCAGTAGTGGGGAAATTTCTTGAATCAATTATAGCAAATAGCATCCTATCGCATTTAGAGAAAAACAAATTAATCTACGACTCTCAACATAGGTTTACAAAGAGAAAACCTTGTCTAACAAATCTGCTGACGTTTTTTAGGAAAGTCTTGGAGGTAGTAGATAATGACGAAAATTACGATGTTATTTACTTCGACTTTAGCAGAGTACCGCATCAGAAGTTGTCACCTTCACAACTACACCCATAGTCAGTGAGCTAAGTAACCCGGGTTCAGGTGTAGTGACTGCCAAGCAAGCGTTGCTGACGAGGCGTTATCAAGAGAGACCCAGGGAAGACCCGACAACTGACCATTACCCAGGAACACGATCCGTCGATCGATTTACATGTTCCCGGTCCCCAATCACTGCCGGGTAGACAAAGGCAATTGACGCGGAGGAACTTGCACATAAATCCATCCAGTGTAGAAATGGTATCCAGATCTCCCCTGTTGTGAGTTAAGGATGTCAACCTGTACACCGTCCACAGCACTACACCCATATACTTAGATAAATTTTCAAAACAGTGATGTAGAGGACAAAGTGGAAAATTAAAAAGTGATTAGAAGGCTCATGAGAAAATATGTGTTTCTTAATAATAAAGTAAAACTGGGTCCCGTGGGTTTAAAGGCCTGCTAGAGACTGTAGATACTGCAGCCTGGTTGACACTGCACTCGACATCTGTCACTTCCCCAACTGTAAAGATAGGTAAACATTTACTGCTGACTAGACTGAAGATGCCCAGATACTCAAATGACAAGGAACGAGTGTTGTATCCTCTTAGCCGCCGCACCTCTACGCAACAGAATATTTTGACCGTTAAGATTCGTCGAATGGGAATGAAGTGTGTACAAGGCTTGGGACACTGAATTTTGTTCACTTCCCATTGATACACTGGAATGTGTAGTACAATAAAACTGTGAGTGAAGGCCCTGGTTGACAAGTACGAGCTAAATCAATGTGTAACTGTGTATATCGTCATGACTCATGATTGATGTTAACAGGTCATACCCATGTTGAAATTTTATCTTGGTTCATGTTCTTATGGTGTTATCTTGTTTTCCACAGGTCTAAGTGTGGGCGTGGGCGTGGTGTGGTTCGTCTCGGTTGTGTCTGAGGAGTACGGTATAGCTTCGGGCAGAAGGACCAGTTGGGCCGCCATGTACGCTTATCGTTACGGCTGGGCGCTCATGGCTGCGAGCAGCGCTGGTGTAGCCGCCTTACTGGCCGCCCTCCTCACCGGCCACGCCCACCTGGCTCGCCACGCCCCCCTGGTGGCTGGGATGAAGACACGGTCTAGCAGCACAGAGGAGAGTCTGGCTCGCCCCCTGCTGAGGTGCCGCAGTGAGGGATGTCTGGGCCAGCGATCCTTCACCTCGGACACCATCAGAACCTACCTCACCTGTGACTCCCGCCGCCACCACTCCCGTGGCTGTCTTCCTCCTCCCCCGCCCCTTCATCATTGCCCCTCCATTGTCGACCTCACACGCCCTCTGGAGGACCGACGCCCGTCCGAGCCACCCCAGTCACGTCGCTCCTCACGAGCCACCATCCTTGGGGACGATATTATTCGTGACCATCATATCCATCTTCAGCAGCAACAGCAACACCAAAAACAACAACAGAAACAACAACAACAGTCAAAACAGCAGCAGCAAACACAACAAGAACTGCAACAACAACAGACACAACAGCAGCAGCAAGGGCGAGGCTGGCCAGTGGAGACGTCTCGAGTGATCATCGAGGCCCCGCGTGGTGCACTGACTCCAGTGGTGCCTCCCCCACCTCTGAGCTCCTCCTCCTCGTCTACCTCTCCGTTGGAGCCTCCACCTCCCCTGCCGCCCACCACCAGGGTAGGTGGTGGAGGTGGGTCAAGGCGCCTGGGTGAGGGAGGCACCAACAGGCCACTGTGCGAGCCGCTGCGCCTACCGGAGTACAACTCGTTTACAGCGGGCGACTACAGCCGCACGCTGCCCACAGAGGGCCGCCAGATGGCTGTGTTTGAAAGGCGATCAGGTGGACGCTCCGCCACCCTCACCCGATCCACTACTAAGATATCCTCGGAAGTATGAGGACCAGATGCCATAAGGCATCACTCTAGGCGATATTCTTATGACCCCGGGGGGGAAACCTGGGTATAGTACCGTACCGTACCGTCAGTGTGGACACTCACCAGTGAACACTACACACTGTTCTCACACTAAAATTCCCAAAACTTACAGCACATTACTGTACTGTGTATACATATACGATAAACTTGTAAGTTCCCGACGTCTCACTAAGTTTTTTTTTTACGATATCAACTGACGGGAATTTATTGCTTACAACGCATTAAGTACTGTACTGTATGTGGTTCATGTAACTGTGTGTGTTATGGTTCCTGGATCTCCACAACGTAAACACTAGTTAACTCATTAATGGCCTCTTGAAAAACATATGTAAACTTTCATGAGTGAGAAAAAAGAATAGAATAACAAATCTCACCCAACATCAATGCAATACTGTCTTGGTGAAGAACTGTGACTCTTCTCTGTGCTTCATGTGAGGTGGTGGTGGAGACGCCCTCCCGCCCACTCTCAGCTTCTGTATATATGTCCTTGATCTTACCTATTGGTATTCTTGTTCCCATTACTTGTCCTTTAAACAAGCTACTATATGTCCATTAGCCTATCCTGTGTGCTACATTTCTCCACAAATGACAGTGATGGGAGAGTATACTGTAGTTGCGAGTGTCTGCAGCCAAGCTGAAAACCCTGGAGTTTGACGCTCCTCTCCATCAACTCACAACTCCGTATATTTTTCAGCCAGGAGTCAACATTTACCTCATATATTAGTCAGTGGTTGGTGCATTAGATCAACGATGTTGTTTCTGGAGGTAACAGGTGGCTTTGTTTATATTTACTTGACTTTTATTTTATATTTTTTTATGCAGGAGCAAGTTTGTAAAGCTCGACTTCTCTAATCTTCCCTAAAACAAACTTAACCAAGTCTGGAAGTTGATAACTTATGTTAGGTGGAGAAGAACGTGGAGAGCAGCTGTGACAGAGTTTGACATCTTTGACGCGGCTTGAAAATGACTGCCGTACTAGGGCCAGCATGAGAAATTAACAGCACTTGGCATACACTCCACCACGACATGTTCACTGTGGAAGGTTCGCCCGCGTTTTAGCTACATTGGCACTTTATTTATCACACCAGCATGAAAGTAAGACCAGCACCACAGAAATGTTTGTTATGTATCGTGACCATTTTAGCCATGACCCGCCGCTAGACTGACAGTATGTTCTTTATTACACACCAACCAATATTCATCATCAACATTCCACAATATTAACATTTAGCGTAATAAATCTTAATTCATCAGCATATCTTTCATAATATACTTGAAATCAACCAGATAATAATCCTTCATGAAAATTGTTCATGCGAGAGAAATGTGTGTGTGTGTGTGTGTGTGTGTGTGTGTGTGTGTGTGTGTGTGTTCTCAGACGACCAAAAATTAAGCATTCCTCTCGGCTCACATTCACACTTTTTTTTAACAGTAAATTGCCAGGAGTGACATGTTCTCATCATTAAAAAAAGACAAAGAGCAAAAGTTTATATTTCTCGAAAATAGTAACATTTTATCGAGATTCCATTAAAAAAGAAAATAATTAAATAACCCTGAGCGTCTTTCACTGTAAATCTTGGCTAAAAATCTCATTGTTTTCCGAGAATCTGACAATTTACAAAAAAATAAACGTGTTTGTATTTTTTAATAGGAAAAAAAACGTCAATTTCCCTGGAAGGCAGTAAATGTTTTTGAACAGAAACTAAGAAAATTCAACTTGAGTATCGTTCAATATAAATCATGGGGTAAAAAAAATATCTCATTGTTTCGGGGAATCTTACAATTTCTATCATTACCTTTTTTTCGTTTTAGTTTTATTTCATTTCATTTACAGCAATAATTCCAATAACATAAGAACAAAAACCAAATAAACTTAAAAAGAAAAAAATATGCAGGAAAAAAGAAACAGATAAGAAACAAGACGAATATGAGAATAAAACAAAAGGAGCAAAATGTCAATGAAATTTCCCAGCCATTGTTAAGTTCAAATTACCTAATTACGGTGTTTACTCTGATGGAATGGTTGACTAAGCTCCTGAACTGTACGAGCAAAATTCCAGAGGTCATATTTCCAAGATGGCAAAATCTTACTGGACAAAATCTCACTGGACAAAATTTCACTGGACAAAATCTCAATAGACAAAATTACAGAGGACAATATCTCACTCGACAAAATCTTACTGGACAAAATCTCACTGGACAAAATCCCACATGATAAAATGTCGCTGGACAAAACCCCATTGGACAAAATTTCACTGGACGAAATCTTACCAGACAAAATCTCACTGGACAAAATCCCACCATCAAAATAGTAGAAAATAAAAAAATCCCAAGGGCTCGAATCATTTCTAATAATCCTAATATCCGGTGAAATTAACGTTAAGTCTTCGTTTAGCTATTCAGTTATAGGACTAAATCGAATCTTTCCTTCAAGGAGTTCAATTCATCTTCGAACCCGGTTTCGAATCCGAGTCTTTTTTACATGTAAATTGACTTGGTTTCTATCTCTTTTTTTTACAATAACCGATTGTTTTTACTGGTTTTCTGTACCTTCGTCTGGACTGGTTCTCAAGTTCATGGTCTTGACTGTTTCTCTAGTTCTTGGTATTGACTGGTTCTCTAGTTCTTGGTATTGACTGGTTCTCTAATTCTTGTTCTTGACTGGTTCTCTAGTTCTTGGTCTTGACTGGTTCTCTAGTTCTTGGTCTTGACTGGTTCTCTAGTTCTTGGTCTTGACTGGTTCTCTAGTCTTGACTGGTTCTCTAGTTCTTGATCATGACTGGTTCTCTAGTTCTTGGTCTTGACTGGTTCTCAAGTTCATGGGCTTGACTGGTTCTCTAGTTCTTGGTATTAACGGGTTCTCAAGTTCATGGTCTTGACTGGTTCTCTAGTTCTTGGTATTGACTGGTTCTCTAGTTCTTGGTTCTTGACTGGTTCTCTAGTTCTTGGTCTGACTGGTTCTCTAGTTCTTGGTCTTGACTGGTTCTCAAGTTCATGGGCTTGACTGGTTCTCTAGTTCTTGGTATTAACGGGTTCTCAAGTTCATGGTCTTGACTGGTTCTCTAGTTCTTGGTATTGACTGGTTCTCTAGTTCTTGTTCTTGACTGGTTCTCTAGTTCTTGGTCTTGACTGGTTCTCTAGTTCTTGGTCTTGACTGGTTCTCTAGTTCTTGGTCTTGACTGGTTCTCTAGTTCTCGGTCTTGACTGGTTCTCTAGTTCTTGGTCTTAACTGGTTCTCTAGTTCTTGGTCTTGACTGGTTCTTTACTTCATGGTCTTGGCTGGTTCTCTAGTTCTTGGTCTTGACTGGTTCTCTAGTTCTTGGTCTTGACTGGTTCTCTAGTTCTTGGTCTTGACTGGTTCTCAAGTTCATGGTCTTGACTGGTTCTCTAGTTCTTGTTCTTGACTGGTTCTCTAGTTCTTGGTCTTGACTGGTTCTCTAGTTTTTGGTATTGACTGGTTCTCTAGTTCTTGGTCTTGACTGGTTCTCTAGTTCTTGGTCTTGACTGGTTCTCTTTCTGACTGGTTCACTTGGTCTTGACTCTAGTTCTGGTCTTGACTGGTTCTCTAGTTCTTGGTCTTGACTGGTTCTCTAGTTCACGGTCTTGACTGGTTCTCTAGTTCTTGGTCTTGACTGGTTCTCTACCTCTTGGTATTGACTGGTTCTCTAGTTCTTGGTCTTAATTGGTTCTCTAGTTCTTGGTCTTGACTGGCGCTTTAGTTCTTAGTCTTGTCTGGTTCTCAAGTTCATGGTCTTGACTGGTTCTCAAGTTCTTGGTCTTGATTGCATCATCTGATTCTCTAGTTCTTGGTCATGACTGATTCTCTAGTTCTTGGTCATGACTGATTCTCTAGTTCTTGGTCATGACTGATTCTCTAGTTCTTGGTCATGACTGATTCTCTAGTTCTTGGTCATGACTGATTCTCTAGTTCTTGGTCATAACCGATTCTCTAGTTCTTGGTCATAACCGATTCTCTAGTTCTTGGTCATGACTGATTCTCTAGTTCTTGGTCATGACTGATTCTCTAGTTCTTGGTCATGACTGGTTCTTTAGATCTAGATATAAACTGACTGGTTGTTTGACTTCTCATGACTGACTGGTTTTCAGGTCTGACTGGATAAAGTTCTGGATTCGTGGTCTTTTATTTTTTAGTTTTCCCATACTTTATCTTGATTGATTTATCCGCTGATGCTTGTCTCTTATTGGCTGATCCTCCGATGATTGGTCCTGATTGACTGACGAAAAGTTAAAGAGTTTAAATGAGTAGGACCAGAGGTAGCCAGACTTTGGTGAGATTGGATCTACTACTTTTTCCATGGTATCCAAACGTGATCTACTAGCAAAAATTTTCCTAACCTCCAGCAGACAAAGGATAGATTTTGAGTCTTAAAGGAAGGAGAGAGAGAGAGAGATTATATAATTTTCAAAGCATTATCATACATCTAAGAGCGGGATGAGGAAGACCTTACTTTACTGATGTGATGATTTGCTCTCAATGGTGAATTTTTATGTAAGCGGTTTCATTTTCAGTGACATTGTTAATGAAATATTCCCCAAATTATTTAAATGTGTCCTTCCTTGCTAAATGATTGCTAGATGCAAAGACAAAACACGTCAATTAAGCTCATATTATAAACATATTTTATTGTATACTAAAGTGTATTGAACTGCTCAAATCACTTATTGAACAATACCGTAATGTTATGGTCACATATTAGGCATTAATGAAGATATTAATATACATTCATATTGAAGAGTATACTCTTCAATATGCTGATACTACACATTGAAGTTTCGAGGTTGCTGAAAAGATGCTTAGTTTAAATCAGGAATTTTTAAGCTGTGTTCACCACCGTTGGGAATAATACTGTACTGTATCTGGCAGATAATGGAAGGCAAGTTCTAAAATTATCAACAAAAGATCCTAATTGGAAAATTTTCAGGTTTGGGCAAAAATTTTATCATAAACAAAAAGTAATCCTGTTTGACACTTATACGTTGAGCAGTGTAAGGGTAAACTAGTATAAGGTTTGGATGTTGGAAGCAACTTATGTGTACAATGTAAAAAAAAAAATCGTAGAAGAATTTGTAAGCTTAATCGACCAAAATTAGAGTAGATTGGAGTTAAGATTATTTAGAAATGAGAGAGGAGTGAAAGCTTGGTTAATATTTTATGAACTTAGACCATTGAAGACGGTAGATCACACTTAATGTCTAAAGGTCTTTTTTTTTTAGTTTAAGAAATTTATTGACAAAGCTTGGAGTACAGTTTGCCTATTCTGAGTAATTCAGTCAGGTCTTGACACTGAGGGTGGTATCACTTCTCACTGCCACACAGGACAGAGGCTCATACACAAAGGAATAGATCTTATTCATTAACAGTATATATAGGTCAGATTCATGCGGGTTGATGTCGCTGTTCACTGCCATGCAGGACAGAGGTTCGTACACAAAGAAATACATCATATTCATTAGCAGTATATCTTAGGATATAAAGATTTAAAAGTCTAAAAGATCTTAAAGTCTGAATGTCTTGAGGTCTGAAGGACTTAAGTTATGTAGACTTTCAGGTTTGTCGGTTTTTCAGTCTGAAGGTCTTAAGGCTTGAAGTGTTCTGGTCAATGAAAATTTTAAGATCTAAGAGTGTGTCGGTCTAAGGTGTAAAGGTCTAGAGGCGTAAAGGTGAGTTGGTGTATTAAACTGGCTATGCTCCTCAGTTTGGTTCTTATGTATGGAAAAGTGGATAAGCTGGAGTACGTGTATAAACGTGTGTGTGTGTAGGAATGTATATACACATATACAAATATATATATATGCACACATATATATGTATGGATGTATGTATGTATATTCTCAAGAAAAATAAGAACATAAATGTATAAGGTGTTAATGGTACTATGTATCATTACCCAAAATATACATATACGAATGTCCTTAATACATACCTCTGTATGGTGTTGAGTAAGCTGTATTTTATACATAAACGCTAAATACACACATATCAAATACCATAATTAATACTTTTGTAGATAAAGTGCTTTTACCACGATTGATGGATGTTTGGTGCAATAATAAAAGAATAAAGTCAGTCGATATATTTTAATATCCCCTTCAACTTGTATGAAACAAAGCCATCAAAGAAAATTAAATGCAAAAGAGAAAAAAATCTTTGAAAACCAAAATAAATTCTAAAAGTGTGTCGGGAGAGCACCGATGCCCTGCTTTGCACTTTGATTGCAAATGTTAACAACCTACAATGAGATCATCGGAAAAGATAAACTAAAAACATGATCAAAGACAAAAAGTGTAATGAGCCATTCTTGACGCTGTAGTAGTCATTACTATGCACGACAATGTAGAGTTCCACAATCATATGGCCAATTGTATTTGAATGAAGTCTCTTAGTTCGGACTATTGGGTAAACACGACACTGTAATGTACGTCCCTTCCATATTCTACTGTTGACTATATAAACGCAAAGACAGAGTTTGCCACATTTTCGAGAATCTTAAAAAGTCAATATTATTTTTCACGTCTTAAAAAGATCCATCGTTCCTGATGTGGTTCGTGACACAGCATAACCTCAAGCTATAAGAAGTCGAGTAAAGGTTATGCTCTCTGGGGGTCCGCCAGGCCACGGTCAAAGCAAGGTGAAAGTGCATGAAATAACCGGCGTTAATTACAGGCTCTAAAAATTGGTCCCACACAAGAAAATACAAAAGTCGTGCTGAATATCATTAATCTCTCTCTCTCTCTCTCCTTCGTCCGTCAATCCATCTCCCCTCTCTTCTTCTTTCACCTTCCCATTTCCTCCTTCCCTCTCCTTCTCTACCCATTCCTCTCCCTTCCTTCCCATCTCTTCCACCACCTTTTGTCACTCTACCACTTCTCACTCTTCCCCACCCCATCTGCCTTCCACATACTCTCTTCTTTCCCCTCCCTTTAATGACCTTTCCATTTAACCCTCCCCCCACTCCTTCCTCCCACCCCCTATCTCTCACCCTTTCCCGTTCTATTTTTTCATCACATTCCTCCTATTTCTTCATCCCATCCACCCCCTTCCCACTCCATCCATTCCTTCCCTTCCCACCTCTTCATCCCACCCCTCTCATTTCCTTCTTCAGTCCATCCCTTCTCTCTCTCTCTCTCTCTTCAATCCACCCCTTTTCTCTCCCCTCCTCCTCCGATTCCTTCATCCACCCCCCCCCTTTCAACCTACCCTTCCTCCTCCTCCTCTCGCTCCTGTAAGCCCTTTCCATCACTTTCCACTAACCTTCTCCCTCCACTCTTTCATCTCCTCCCATCCTCACCTCCTTCTTCCCTCTGCCCCCCCCTTTGGCCCCTCTCTTTAACACTCCATCACACTCTTCCCATCCTCACCTCCTTCTTCCCTCTACCCTCCCCCTTTGGCCCACCCCTCTCCTTAACACTCCATCACACTCTTCCTATCTACCCTTCCTCCTCACTAGGGGGCGGGGCGAGGGATATGATGAGGTGTCTACACAGCAGGAGTGGACAGTCTGGGGTTGGGATGCGACACACGAGGCCTGGCGACGTTGTAAACAAGAGAGGCTGCCGGACCCTGGGAATAGTAAGTGGCTGGCCTGCTGGTCCAACCCAAGCCTCCAGTTAGTGGGCGAATCTTGGGTGTTGCATTGTTTTGTTTTGCTTTTGAAAAAGATGTATTGTTGGGGTGTGTGTGTGTGTGTGTGTGTGTGTGTGTGTGTGTGTGTGTGTGTGTGTGTGTGTGTGTGTGTTCCAACTCACAGATGGTGGAGGTGCTGTGTGAGCAAGCAAGTCCTGGGCCTTATATTATTATGTTTCGAAGATGAGTTGTTGAGTGATGTATGTTTGGGAGACTGTGTGTGTGTGCCTGCCAAGTGCAGCAAGCAATTCCAGAGAACTGCAGTGCCTTGTTAAGTTAAAAAAACATTACGCGTTGCCTGTGTGTGTGTGTGTGTGTGTGTGTGTGTGTTCTGTACATTTATTCCACCAACCTTTCGAAACTCAGGAGAGCACCCAGAAATTTGCAATTGTGACTTTCATATTTTTCTTATTTGCCCCCACCCCCTCCCCCCAAGTTTCCTATCAATATTTACACATCAGTTCCTAATTTACATCACGTCTTGGAAATAAGTCATGGGAAAGTCATCACAGATAAAAAACACGATTGGCATCTGACCATGACAAGCCCTCCCGTGACGTCATGAAGAGCGTCAACCAATAATATTCACCAAATTAATTCCACTACAAGCATCTCATTAATATTCCCATCCTGGTAACGTCATATGATTTTCTTAGGCAATAGTGTAATAATTCACCGAGTAATTGGCAACTTATGTCATTAATATCCCTGCAGGCAGTATTTAAAGTCGCAGTTATTGACAGCATATCAGTTTAATGAGGCAGGTAACATTTAGCCTATCAGACTACCTCGCCCACGTCACCAGGAGGCGGGCTAATAATAAACACTAGTTAGGTGTAGTACCCTAAGGCACGCCTCCCTACTGACGTCACTGAAACTCTAGAACAACGAAACTCCTTACGTCATCAGATAATTGGTCATTAAAATAAAACAACTTAATACACGTACAACAACTCGGTAATCACGCCTCCCTACCACCGTCACTCAGCTCTTACCATCAAAACCACTTATGTTGTCAGAAAATTATCCAAGAAATGACAGTTTTATGCATTTTTTACACCTCACTTAAACTCACTTTAACAGTAACCTCACTAAGAGTCTATTGTAAACTAATTCATGAGACTTACTTACTTAAGCTATCAGAAGGTAGACCAACCGTAGACAGTACCTCAGTGTCATGAATACCAAGCACCTCATTCAACACCCTTCCTCACACACGCCACCGAAAGTTAACACCAATAAATCACATTATCCCGTTTACGTCATCAGCGAGTGGACCAATGATATACAACCCCTTAATGAGTCCTTAGCAAATCAGTAAACATAACTCACCATTGACAAGGGACCGAACCTTACCTCAGCCTAACGTTATCTCAACCTAACCTAACCTAACCATACCTCAACCTAACCTCACCTTACCGCAATCTAAACTAAACTAAACTAACCTAACCTAACCTAACCTAGCCTAACCTAGCCTAACCTAGCCTAACCCAACCTAACCTGTCCTTACCGCAATCTAACCTAACCTCGCCTAAACCCTCAAGGGTGTTGTAGCATTAGGGTGTTCAATCATCAGGTGAAAAAATCGAGGATGCTTAATCTTCAGGTGATCCAAAACTAACTTACACCTCGAGAAAGTAAACCAATAATATTCAACTGTTTACTACATACATATCAACACAGTAAGAACTCTTCCCTATTAGCGATACTTTAAAAGTCTAGACCAACCAAAAACTCGCTTTATGTCATGAGAAGATAAACCAATAACACAAATCGGTTTAATGGCGACTTAGCACCTCACACAAACACGCCTCCCCATTGACGTCACTAAAACTCTAGACCAATAATAATTCGCTTATTTAGTCCCCACTTGGCAACTTGAACAGTTAATTACTGACTAAGATAACACCTGCTCCAATAGGATGAGGTTGTTGACGACTCGTGAGCAATATATTTTTACATATCTTAGTAAACAAGTAGGAAAGAATAAGGAAATTTTTAAGAGAGAGGGAAGGAGAGAAAATTGGATAAAGAGGGTAAGAGAAAGGAAGTGGAATAAAAAGAGGAAGAGGGGAAATTTAATAAGTCAAGTAAAACAGACAAGATTAAGGAAGATAACTGAAATGAATGAAAAGAAGAGGAAGAGATGATAAGAGGCGAAGAAGGGTGGAGAAGAAAGAAAGAAAATTATAAAAAAATAGAAGTTATATGTGAAAAATAAGGAGACGGAAAAGAGATAACTGAGGATGGAAGAGGAAGAAACATTGTAAAGTTGGACATAAACAACAAGAGAAAACCAACACAAAACAGAGGCGAAGTGAGATTAAAAGAGAGATCAACATAGATAACGATAAGAGAGAGAGAAAGAAATCCAGAGAGAGAGAGAGGGAGAGAGAGAGATCATGCAGAAAGAGTAAGAAAGAGAGAGAATGAAGAGACAGTAAGACAAGGAGAGAAACCAACTTAAGAGATAGCAAAAGAGAGAGACAGAAACCGGGAGAGAGACAGAGAGAGAGTGTGACAGAGAGAGAGAGAGAGAGAACACGCAGAGGCAGTGAGATACACAGAAAGCAACAGTTTTACAGAGTGGGTAAGACAAAGATCAAGAGAAAGAGAGAGAGAACGCCAGTGTATCATGAGACGCATCAATATTAAAGAGAGAGAGAGAGAGAGAGAGACAGAGACAGAAGAAAAGAGTAATAGAGATACAGGAAGAGAGTAAGCAAGAGAATCAGAAGACAACAGATAAAACAATCGAAGTGAGAATTAAAAAAGAGAAGGGAAGAGAGAGAAAAAAGAAGGAGGGGAGATGAGTAAAAGAGAGATAGAGAGAGAAAGAGAGAAAAGGAGGCAGGAAAGTGGCTGAGAGAAAGTTGTCAGGGCCTGGAAGGAGCGAAGCAAATAAAGACATTTACAACTTGGTGAGCGGAAGGAAGAGGAATGAGGCGGAACTGGCGGACAGAGAGAGTGAGAGGGCGGAGAGGGAGAGAGGCGGAGAGGGCGAAGGGGGAGGAGAGGGCGAAGAGGGAGAGGGAGAGCGAGATCGAAGAGGGAAAGGAAGAGCGCGGAGAGGAAGAGAGGCGGACAAGAAGAAGGATGGAAATAAAGAGAGGGAATAAGAGGGAGACAAAAATAAGGAGAAGAGGGAAGAAAGAAATAAAGAGATAGATAGGAAGGGAAAGAGAAATGAGGAGAGGGAGAAGTGAGAGAAATATAAATAGGGAGAGGGAGAATATAGCAGAGAGATAGGAAACGTATGATAGAGAAAGAAAAGGAGGGGAGAAATAAGGAAGGAGAGAAGATGGGAGAAAGAAATAAGGAAGGAGAAAAAGGGGAGGAGAGAGAACTAAAGAAGGGTAGAGATAGGAAAGAAAATGAAGTAGGAAGAGATGGGAGAGAGAAAATAGAATGGGGAGGAGAGAGTGGAAAGGGAAAGAAGAGGTGGAAAGAGAGAGGAAGGGAAAATGGAAGGACAGGAAATATAAAAAGCAGCGTAACTGGCGGACAAGGAAAGAGAGAGGGCGGAGAAGGAAAGGGGAATGTGGAAGAGATAGAAGGAGAGAAAGCTGGAGGGGTGAGAGGAGGGAGAGGTAGAAAGAGAGAGGGGAGGGACAGTATGTCAGTGAGATGGCAAAAGGAGAGGGAGGGGTGGAATCGAAAGGGAGATAAAAGAAGGGGGAGAGGGATAGAGAGAGTAGGGTGGAAGGAGAACAGAGAATGAGAGGGAGGGAGAGAGGTGGAACTGGTTGAGAGGAAGAGTGAGAGGGTGAAGTGGGAGAGGTAGAGGGAGGAAAAGAAGGAGGGAATTGGAGGGAAAGGACAAGAGGAAAAGAATGTAGAGGGAGAAAAGATGAAAGGAGAGAAAGAAGAAGGAGAGAAGGAGGAGATGGATGATAGAAAAGGAGAGAGATCAGGAGGAAATGGGAGGATGAAGAGGGAGAAAGGGGGAAAGAGGTGAGGGAACGGAGGGAGAGATCAAAGAGGGAAAGAAGGAAAATGAGGGAATTGGGAAATCGGGTCATAGAGAGAAGGCGAAGGAAAGAGGGAATGGTTCAGAGAGAGGGGAGAGAAAGGGCAAGGAAAGGAAGGAGGTAGGGGAGAGAGAAGGCAGCAGGGAAAGGGAGGATAGGGAGAGAGAGGGAGGAGGAGAATAATGGGGTGGGAATGGCAGACTAGGAAAAGAAGAAAGAAGAGATGGAGAGAGAGGTGAGAAGAGGAGAAAGAGGAGAGAGAAAAAAAAAAAAAAAAAAAAAAAAAAGAGAGAGAGAGAGAGAGAGAGAGAGAGAGAGAGAGAGAGAGAGGAGAGAAAAAAAAAAAAAAAAAAAAAAAGAGAGAGAGAGAGAGAGAGAGAGAGAGAGAGAGAGGAAATGATGCAATAACGAAAAAGCTTAATACAAGTACCATTTATAACACTTCAAAATATAAGTCTATATTGGATACCCCTCGACATAACACAAGCATCAGTTGACTTTATGATAGCAAGTTGTTTTTGAATACCTTCCACCTTATCTCTATATGCACTTTATACTTCCTGCTTGTTCTCTTCTTTATTCATATGCCTCCCTCTATATAGTTCTACATTCTCTCCCCTCTATATAGTTCTACATTCTCTCACTCCACCCCTCTATAGTTCTGCTCTCACTCCTCCCTCTATATAGTTCTACCTTCTCTCACTCCCCCCTCTATATAGTTCTACCTTCTCTCACTCCTCCCTCTATATAGTTCTACCTTCTCTCACTCCTCCCTCTATATAATTCTACCTTCTCTCACTCCTCCCTCTATATAGTTCTACCTTCTCTCACTCCTCCCTCCTCTCTTCATTACTCCCCACTCCCACATAGGCCCGGTGAGGAGTGCATCACTGTACAGCTGCCGAGAACTGTAACTGGACTCGACCTGGACCGTGGGAGTCTGGCCTTATATCAACAGAATACAAGCTGACCTAACAAACAGTTGCAGGATTATTCAGAGATAACCCACACAGATCCACGGCAGGCAGGGCAGGTTGGATGGCCTGTACCGCTTGTCTCCTCCTCCTCCCCCTCTGCATCACCCCTATACCTTCCCTTTCTCCATAACCAGTCCCTTCCATTTCTACCTATCAAGTCCCCTTCACCTCCCCCTCTCAATAACCCTTCTTCCATTCCCCACTGCATAAACCATCCCCCTCCATCACTCCCCCCTCCCATTCTCCCTCTCCATAAGCCTCCATCCGTATCCCTCCACGCCTCATCTCCCTACTCCCTCCACATCCCTTCTCCCTATTCCCCGCTATCCCTATTACCTCTAGCCCTTCTCTTCCTCCTCCAAAGTCTTTACTCCAACTGACAAATAAAATCACAGTTATCTTCCTCGGGTTTCCTCAGATGGCAATTTTTTTTTTTTAACCTTCGGACAAATCGCATCACCTAAACTACCTCCTCCCTAGTCTCTCCCTCTCTCTCTTTATCGTAGTCTTACACAAGCTCTGCCGCCCTGCACCGCACCATACAGAAAAACAGTGCCAGCTCAAGGTACAGTAAAATGACAAGTCTCCTGGAATCTACGACAGGCATGTGTATTCCTTCACGCTTTTGTTTGCGAAGTGTGATTATATTAAGAGTACATAGGGGAAAACTATTCTAGTCTATCTGTGCTCCTTCCCTCTTCGCCTTCTTCAACCTTCTCTCCTCTACCGCCTCCTTTCCCTTCATCTTCCCCCTTTCTCTCCTTTTCCCTCCTCTTTCCCCTCATCGTCTCTCAACCCCCCCACCCTCCTCACCCACCAGCCATCACCACGCGACTCTTTTATCATTTATTCTCACAAACTTGAAAATCAAACTTGTAAGATTTGTTTTTCTTCATACGTCAAGTTCTCATCCTCTCGAAAATTTGTGAGAGATTATGAGTGAGGACCCAAACTGTGCGGCCCGGGGAGAGGAGGCTAGAGTGAAGGTGGCCACGACAACAACAACATCCAGGCCACGACAAATACTTCTGAGCCATAAACATATCTTGGCCACAACAAAAACACCCTATATACATCATGGCCACAAAAACAACATCCTGGCCACATCAACACCATGCAACTAAGAGGGTTCAGACCCCCACTTGGCTCAGGCATGTCAATATTACTGTTATTCTTTGCTTTGTATCTGTAATCTAATGGATAAATAAACTGTTTCAGTATATATACTAATGTCCATTACAACATCATTCTGGCCATAAAAAAATAACATCCATGCCACAACATCAACGTCCTGACCACAAGAACGATATCTTGGTCAGAAAAAACAACATCTTGGTTACAAAACAAAATCCTAGCCACACCAACATCGTAGCCACTGGAACAAAACCCTAGCCTGAACAAAACATCCTGGCCACTACAACATCCTAGCCACAATAACAACATCCTGTCCACAACAATAACATCCTAGCCACTACAACATCCTGGCCACTACAACATCCTGGCCACTACAACAACATCCTGGCCGCTACAACATCGTGGCCACTACAACAACATCCTGACCACAACAACATCCTGGCCACTACAACAACATCCTGACCACTACAACATCCTGTCTACTACAACATCTTGGCTACAACAACAACATCCTGGCCACTGCAAGAACATCCTTGTCACAACAACGTCCTGGCCACAACAACATCCTGGCCACTACAACAACATCCTGGCCGCTACAACATCGTGGCCACTACAACAACATCCTGACCACTACAACATCCTGTCTACTACAACTTCTTGGCTACAACAACAACATCCTGGCCACTGCAAGAACACCCTGGCTATTGCAACATTTTGGCCACTACAAGAACATCCTTGTCACAACAACGTCCTGGCCACAACAACATCCTGGCCACTACAACAACATCCTGGCCACTACAACATCCTGGCTACTACAAAAACATCCTGGCCACTACAACAACATCCTGGCCACTACAACAGCATCTTGGCCACTACAACATCCTAGCCACTACAACAACATCCTGGCCACTACAACATCCTGGTCACTACAACAGCATTTTGACCACTACAACATCCTTGCCACTACAACAACTTTATGGCCACTGCAACATCCTGGCCACAACAACATACTGGCCACAACAACATCCTGGCCACAAACAACGTCACAGCCACACCACAAGAGATAGATGTTATTGACATATCGTAATAAATTTTCCACCAAGAATCCCGCGTCATGAATTTCCTGTCACTTTTTTCTCCTCTCTCTCTCTCACACCTCTTTCACTGTCTTCAATTTTTATCTCTCTTCTGCTATTCTGTGTTCTGTGATGTATTAGGATTATCCATGTTTTATTAGTGTTTAGTAGTAATAGTAATACACTAAATGGTTTTAGTTACAGGTCACTTATAGAGTTTGTTCATGCTTAGCCTGATCTTGATAAATGCCATCCACAGTTTTTAAATATCAGGAACATTTTGTTTCATACTACCAAGCATATTATAACGAAAGAAGATATCATGGCTACAAGTCAACAACCATATTTTGAGAACACGTATGCATTAATTAGAACACTTCTATTAAGTAGAAATACAAATAAAAGATTAAAGAAATAAGTGATATTCGAATTTTTAAACAGCGGTTTGTATGTTTCATTACTTTGAGGGGCATAAAAAATGTCAACATACGCCCGGGGCTTCTCTAGAAAAGTGCTTGACCGCCTGAGTATTTTTCCTGCATTTTCAGTTCACTTAATATTTATACTGTAGTCATGTGAATTAATTTAAAGTCACTGGCAGATGGTAATAATACAAGGAAGCAGAATTTCCTAAAAGAAAATACTAATTTGTAAAATCAATCTTCAGAAAAGAAATTCTTAACCACATTTTGGTTCATTAAAAAAGACATGACTTTTAGAGGCTTCTTTAAAAGATGTTTCAGTATAAAGGAAAATATTCGATACATGATACTGCAGAAGAGAAAAACTCTACTACTTACACTATTTATAATAAAACACATGTGATTTTGAAATATTTTACCACCCACTTATGTGCAGGAACATATATTAATTTAATATACAATATACTATTTCATACCAAAATACAAAATATAGAAGCTGAACTTGATCCAAAATCATTCATGTAATATTGGCCCACTAGAAACAGTACAAATGGGTCTCTGTTTCTTCCATGACCAATACACTTACATTATATACTTAATAATAAGTAAGTCCTAATACATCTTTTATTGTGTACTAAAATAATATTAATAATAGTAAATTAAAACAATACCTTTATGCAGGGAACCAGGTTAAATGTATTGAGTGACTATATCTCTTTAATGCAAGAATACGAATCCGTTGGACAATGCCTCCACGCCCTCAGGGGAATGAACACAAGCTGTAGTATTACTGAACAATGCCTTGTTTTCGGTAAAACAGACCATTGAGTAATGCCACGCTTGCATCTGTTCCTCCAATATCACATGTACACTATATCGATCTAACTGTATTACCATAGTATATAACCATACACATTAGATGATTTATGTGGGAAAAATACATGTAGAATTTTTCCCTAAACTGATAAAATTCACCACTTTCCTTTGGTTTATAATATTTTCCCCTGACGTTGAGGAGAAAACAAATTGAAAGTTTCAGGTGGTTGGATGATGAAAAACCACGAGCTGGTGAATTTCAGCTGTGATGCCTCGCTGTTAACCATCAACAAATACATCACAAATTTATGACTGAAATATTATTGCCATCAAGATTTCCGGTTTATGATATTTTCTAAAACAATTATCTGCTGACGGTGAAGAGAAAACAAAATGAGTTTCTCAAGTGAAGTGATTCTGGTCAAGTAGTCAGTAAGCCCAGACTGAGCAGCTTACAAGCAGCTACTTAATCAAGACGAAAATGTTCAAAACTCAATATAAGTTAAGCTTTCCCTAGCATACATATAGGGAGATTAAATAGGAATTAAATTTTGTTATGTGATTTCTGTTCACTAGTCATAAAAGTTCCTTAGCAGAAATGAGTCTAAATTCAGAACGAATGAAATTGTTTTATTTGATTTCTCGTGCACTAAACGTTCCTTAAGTAAACAGTAATTAGTTGCCTGTAAAGTAAATAAACAATTTATTTAGTCAGGCTTAACGCAGTAATCCTTCTAATGCGCTTCTGTTGGCTATTGCGTTTTACATTTCGCTAAAGGCGTTAGTATATTTCTCAATAGATGGCGCAACAATGTCCTTTTCTTCTTAAATAATTGGATAATTCTGCGATGGTTTGTGACTGCAATATATATCAAGATATATATTTAAATTTTCATTTTCTTATTATAAAGAGGCTTGTTTAATAATATATATGTTTATTTGTATATGTAAGGTTACGGTTTCCTTCTTTGAATCTCCTATTCTCCTACCTAATTGTAAGTTCCATTCTCACTTCTGGAATATTTAATGAAGTTTTAACCTAACTAATCATTACCTAACCCAACTTAGTTTATTTAGAAAAGTTGATTTCTTTTAATTACTCAACTAACTCATACAGTCTTCCCTCACAAAAGCCATATTAGTCTCCCTAACTAACTCTTGATTTGGTCATTATTTTGACTAATAAACTCTACCTATCTCTTGAAGTGATATTAATAATAATAACTAATTCTTATTAACAAATCCGACCTAACAAATGGAGAAATCTTTATATGTAGATACTAATTAATAAAACCTAACTAATCATTAATATTGGGTTATTCTAACTCATAATTCCTAACTCTTGGTACAGCAAATAATGATTTTAACTAATGTGTTTGAACTAATATGACCTGCCTAACTCTTCATTAAGCCACCATACACACATTTTATCTAATAAATCCTACCCATCTCTTGAATTACTGTACTCATTTCAGGTAATAAAATCCACTCCAGATATGACTTTTAACTATGGGATATTTTATCTCACTATAAAATTCGTTCTTGATATCGATTGTGAATAATACAGTATATCCTCAGTTAATAATTGTCTTGAATTGAATTGAACTGAATTGAAACAGTTTATTTAGCCAGAAAACACAGATACAGAGTGGATAATAATAACAATATTAACATGGCTGAGCCAGTTGAGAACCTGAGCTCTGTTTTAGGCACCTGATATATACTGTACTATACATTTATCTCAAGGAAGTATTATGTAACGTTTAGTAACATCTGGAATAGTACAATAGCATGGTAGTAATAAGAACATCTCATAATGTTACCACGGTTATCACTTCAATATTTATTTATTTTATCTATTTATTATTATTATTTTTTTAGTTTAGTTCTTTTATTTATATTATAAGTATATACATAAATTACAGTGGAATCAAAAAACATAAGTATAATGGGGGAGCAGTACAACATGGGTTTTACAGGCATCCCCCGGGTTACGGAACCCCAGGTTGCGGAATTTTGCTCTTACGGAATTTGTTAATTATGACCAATAATTTCGCGATATGGCCCGTAGATCCGCCCTTACGGAAATTGGGGTAAATTAAATAAAAAAAAATCACTATACAGTAATACCTTGCTTTACGCGGTTCCCGTTTACGAGTTTCCACATTCACGCTGTACCCCGCCAGAACCGGAATGCCCACTTTACGCGGTGCATCTACTCATATACGCGGAGAGCGGCTGGCGGTCCTGCCGCGCCTCCATTTTTTAATTCAAACTTCCCGCCATCTCCCGCCATCCCGCCATGTTGGGCACGCAGCACGAGTAGGTTGCCCAGTGGATGCCTCTGTTGCGTTATCGCTGACGTCATATGACGTATCTGAGTGTGATTGGGCCGAAAAAATTCCTTAGGAACGCATCTCCAGTTTTATAATGGAAGTCAATGGGAAAATAGGTTTCGCGTTACAAAATTTCGCGATACGGTCAGTTTTCCAGGGACACAACCCTTCCGTAACGCGGGGATGCCTGTACAGCATTAAGGTTGAACAAGAGGACAGAACTGTCAGGATTATGTCTAGTTGGCAAATATGTTTATTGCAATGGTAATTTCTTATCTATTTACATGATAATTTCCGATAAAATGGTTTTGATGGTTCAATAAAAGCAGGTACTGTAAATATATTAGGTATTACAAGAAATATTAATACTTAGACTATAGATATTTTTAAGAGATGATTTAAAGGAAGGGAGTGTAGTCCTTGTTCCACACCTTCACATGGCATATTGATAATTGATAAAATTTGACCCCACTCCAAAAAATTTTCTTGATATTTGGATTTTAATAATTTTAATAATTTAATAATTTAATAATCTAATAATTTTAATAATTTTAGTAAAGTCTAACCTAACCTAACTTAACTCCCAAACTTCTGTCTCAACATTTAGATTTGAACTAATAAAACCTACCATAATCTAACTCCCAAAATTCACTTTTGATTGAATATGAATTTTAACTTGCTGCAAAGTGGGTCACATAGGCCTGATGGCTCGCTATAAGATAAAAATCCTTTACCTAAATTCAGTCTTTATATAGATTTCAATATGGGTTTTAATTTACTTTTTTTTTACCTAATTAAAAAAATTGAGTCATGACATATGGATTTAAAAGCTGAAACATAGAAAACTTTCCTAGTTCTTAATTTTACCGTATTCCCTCTCAATCCAACTCCCATACTCCTGCCCCATACTCCAACTCCCATATTCATGCCTCTTATTCCCACTCACCTCAACTCCCCTCCCCTCCCTTTACCACCTCTCACTTCACCTCTATATCTCCCCCCCCCCTTTTACCCCTCCCCAACCCAACTCTATCTTTTCCGTTTACCCATTCTCACCCCCTCCCTCTCACCCAGTCTTACACTCCTTACCCAATACCCATCCCCTTTCCCCCATTCCTTCCGAGAACCCCTTACCCTCCCACTCACCCCTTCCCATATTATCTTACCTTGCCCGTCACCCCTTCCCCACATTATCATACCCTCCCTCGCCCCTTCCCACATTCCCTTACCCCCTCACCCTTTCCCATTCCTACCCTCCTCCTCACCCCTTCCCACATTTTCTTACCCTCCCCTCACCCCCTCCCATCCCCTTACCCTCCTTCTCACCCCCTTTCCACATCCTTACCCTCCCCTCACCCCTTCCCACATTCCCTTACCCTCCCCTCCCCCCTCACCCCTTTCCACATTCCCTCCCCTCCCCCTCACCCTTTCCCACATTCCCTTACCCTCCCTCTCACCCCATCCCACATTCCTTACCCTCCCCCTCACCCCTTCCCACATTCCCTTACCCTCCCTCACCCCTTCCCCACACCTGCCTCCCTCTCACCTTCCCCATTACCCTCCCCTCACCCCTTCCCACATTCCCTTACCCTCCCTCTCACCCCTTCCCACATTCTCTACCCTCCCCCTCCACCCTTCCTACCCCTTTATCCTCTACACAGGCTCCTTTGTCTCCACTTCTCCCTTCCCCATCTCCCAGCCTCCCGTCCTGGAGAGTACATGCCCCACCATCAATCTGGCCCCCGGGGCAGGAGTCGCGGCCGCTCTAGTCGATATGCAAATTGTAGTTTAGCATATCGGATGTTTCTGGTGGTCCCAGAGCCCGCCAGCCACCACCGCTGACAGAGGGGGGGGGTTGGGGGAGATGGGGGAGAGAAGGGGTGTGGCGTGTGAGGAGGATAAATGAGGGGAGTGATATGGGGAGGAGGGGGGAGGACAGGTGCGGAAAGAAGAACGGAGAGAGGATAAATGGAAGAGAGAGTAAAAGGGGGAGGAAGGAGGGAGAGTGAGACGGGAGGGTAGAAGGAGGGAAGGGGAAGATGGGATCAAAGAAGGGATGATGTGGTGGGAAGGAGGAGGAAGATGAAATTAGAGAAAGAGGGGTAAGGGGAAGCTGGAGAAAAGGAGAGGAGGAGGAGGGGGTTGATGAGGAGGGGAGGAAGAAGAGGGTTGGAGACAGGAAGGACAGAAGAAAAGTACGGAGGAAGGAAAAGGAGAAAGGTGGGAGACGACTGGGGATGGATGATCGTAAGGAAGAAGAGAAGAGATGGGAGAGGAGAAACAGCGGAATAATACCGGTGAAGAAAAGGATTTGGAAGAAGGTAAGGAGGGAAGGGTGGGACATCAGAAGGGAGGGATGGGGGTGAGGAAGTAGAGAGGGAGAGGATAAGGGGTAACAGTGGATTCCGTTAGTGAGGGAAGGATATAGTGGAGGGGTGGGTAAGGGATATAAGAGGGGAGGTAGAGCAGTGGAATGGGGAGGAAGAAGGATCGAGGAGAGCTTTGGTGGGGGTGAAAGAGTAGGGAGGAGGGATATTGGGAGAGAAGGAGAGTAGAAGAAACTTGGTAGGAATTAATGTATGATACTAAAGGCGGAAGATGATTAAAAGGAAAAGGAGGATAAGGAGGAGAAAAGGAAGAATAAGAAAGAGGAAGAGGAAATATTGTCATACTCCCTGATTCATTCGCGATGTCCACGTGTATGTTTTCCCAGCTGATGCCTCCATGTCTCTTCTTCCTTACTCCCCTCACCATTTTACCCCTTCAATTCCCCTCACCTCTTCTTCTTTCCTTTTATTTTCTTCCACTCCCCTTGTATTCCCTTCACCTCTCTCCCTTACACTTCCCTCACCTCTCCTTCCTTTTCCTTTCCACTCCTCTCGCCTCTCCTTCCCCCCCTCCCTTCCACTCCCCTCACCCCTCCTTTTCCCTCTCTTTTCTACTCCCCTCACCTTTCATTTCCCCATCTTATCTTTCTCTTCCCCCTCCTGTTTTATCTGTTTCCCTCCCTTCCCTCCTTTTCTTCCCCTTCCTTTGGGTTCCCTACTTCCCTCCCACTGTATCCCATCCCCTTTTCTTTCGTTTAATTATTGGATTTCCCCTCTTCTAACCCTTCCCTCATCCCTTTAATCTCAACCCCCTACACATTTTTCGAGTCTTCCCTCACTCCCTGTAACCCCCCCCTCTCCTCAGCTCTCTCATGTCTCTAACCTTTCCCTCATTCTCTAATCCACCTCCTCCCCTCTTTTCCTTTCCCTCTCACTCTCTATCGTCCCCTTCATTCCTCCACTTCTTTCCTAACCTTTTCCCTTCCCTCTCTCCTCATCTTCCATTCGCTTCTCCTGTACTTCACCTCCCTCTTCTCCCCCCCCCCCATCCTTTCCTATTCCCTCCTTCTTCTCTCTTTCAGCCATCCTTCCCTCACCTTCTCTCCCCCCTTCCCTTTGCCCCCCCAACCCCTCCTCTTCTTTACTCCCCTATCTCTTTCATCCTTTCCTCTCTTCCCTTGATTTCCCACCTTCTCCTCCCTCCCCTCCCATCCCTATCCATCCAGTCCCTCCCCTCCCTCCCCCTACTCCTCTCGTCCTTCCCCTCCCTCCCCTACTCCTCTCGTCCTTCCCCTCCCATACCCTTCTCGTCCTCCCCCTCCCTACCCCTCTCGTCCCTCCCCTTCTTCAGCTCCCCATAACTCGCCAGGACATGAGTTACCGCCACTAGACCATTAATATAATCTCGCTAAGTCCTATAATTCTCTATAATCTGTCCTCCCGAAGAGATGGTGGCGTCTATGGTGGGTATAATGGTGTGATTCAATGGTGCTGATGTACATCTATAGTGGAAATAATTATGCAATTTCTTGGTGTTAATGAACGTCTACAATGACAGTTTCACGGTGGCGTAATGACATATTTGTTGGGAATAATGGTGTTGATGGGTGCTTATGGTGAGAATAATGGTGTTGATGGGTGCTTATGGTGAGAATAATGGTGTCAATGGGTGCTTATGGTGAGAATAATGGTGTTGATGGGTGCTTATGGTAAGAATAATGGTGTCAATGGGTGCTTATGGTAAGAATAATGGTGTTGATGGGTGCTTATGGTAAGAATAATGGTGTTGATGGGTGCTTATGGTAAGAATAATGGTGTTGATGGGTGCTTATGGTGAGAATAATGGTGTCAATGGGTGCTCATGGTGAGAATAATGGTGCTGATGGGTGCTTATGGTGAGAATAATGGTGTGGGTCTGCTTATGGTGGGGATAATGAAACACTATCATGGTGTTGAGGTCTTCGGCAGCTATACCACCACCTACACCATCCTGGGGTCCTGGACTCCCAAGAGCTCGCGCGTTTTATCTTTACTGCTAACTGGGGATGTGAGAACGCATCTAACTGACTCACTTAAGCGACGGCACAAAAGACGGGAGAAAAAAATTGGAACCTAAATTATAATGCGACTCTAGAGTAACTAAAAAATTAAATAACCAACGCATATTTGAGTCCATGGATTCTAGACTCGAATTTTAATGGAGTAAGATGGTGGGTAATATGAAGTTAACATTACGCAGAGACTCTACCATAATCACAACACTTGCTATATTATTTCCACCTAACTGAAGACGAGACCAGACATCTTATACGCTAGAGTCTGGCTGTAATTTCGACTCCATTTTCGCCCGCCATCTTTATGTCGTATTTTAAGTCAGCCAGTGATATGTGATCTTAAATCTCCAGTTACTGAGAAAAATAAGTTAGGGATCTTTGTGAATCTGGCCCCTGAAGCTTTCCTCTTGAAGATGTGTTTTAAGCAGGCACTTATTCCCGGTGATTTCTTGCTGTACGTGTTGTGTGTGTGTGTGTGTGTGTGTGTGTGTGTGTGTGTGTGTGTGTGTGTGTGTCCATGTATGTTTGTTCATAGAAGCATTTATATGTATGTTAGATATATGTATGAAAGTAAAAGTGGGTCCCATGGGGTTATATGACCCATTAAGGAGTAGTGTGGATTCAGCACACAGAAAAATAACTCGCTGGCACAATAAAGTTAAGTACCTCTTCAATGCTAGGTCAACTGGAGGTGCCCCGGGCGTGACCCTCAGAACAGGAAGCGAGAGTTGTATCCACCCGTCGGCCGTACTCCAGTAAGTATACCCTCTCATAAATACAAACAGAGCAGAGGGCCATTCATAAAGGTAAACAATGTCTATCACCAAGAAAGCAAAGGCAAACTCTTTGTTGACAAATGATCTTCAAACTCTGGGATGACTACACGAACACACATTATTCTCCATAAATTTAGAAAACTAGAACAATTATATCAACGATCTAACTTTCTAAATGATGAAATTTACTCTTCCTTTAAAATAGACCGCTACTGCATACAAAAGTCTAGTGAATGTTCGTCTGGTGTAGATTCTAATAGTGGAGGTGAACGCCAAGTACTGTTTAACGTTCATGTTGGCGCTGCTTTTATGGTATGGGACAGAGAGGCGTTTTTGTTCCTCACTGACAATAACATTAAGAAGAACGAATTAGCCTCATCTACTGGGTAATAGAGACACGAGTTTTGATTCCTAAGAGAATATAATACATCACCTCCGGCATATGTTTGGGTTGAAGACATTATATTGTAGTATACTAGAAAATATAGAATATGTTGAAAGTGAAGATTCTTTCCAGCAATATCACCTGACTGAATACAATACATATCTTAAAGAACGTATTATTTTTTTTAACATCACGCGGTAGTATATAACACATGATAATATTCACATTCAACACAGGAGAATATACTTTTATAGCAATGTAAAATTAACCTTATTTAAACTGGACGAATAGACAACCATTATATACAACACTATTCCTACATTAATTCACTAAACTCGATTTAATTTTCCTGAATATTTTGAGTTTCCATCATTAAGAAAATATGAAAAGTTTTCTTTTAATGCTCAATCAGAAGAAATGGCCATAGTAGCTTATATCATACTATATCACAGAACAATAGAGTGGGTTAAGGACAGTGAAAACAAGAACGAATATGAAGGTTTAATATACACAGTGAGTGATCATGAACCATTGTGAATTACTGTGGATGCCGAAAATTCACTGTTCATACTACACATACATACAAGTTGAGGTTCTGAGCCAGTGTGTGAATATATCTACTTGTTCTAACTCTTCCCCGTCACTTCCTACACTGTCTAACACAACTCTCCCGATACTTGTGTTTTCCTCTTTCATTTGAGGTTTTGTGTTCTTTCATCAAACCCACACAAAAGTGGAAGAGCTGACCAAAACGGTCTCTGTCATCAGTTAAAGTGGTTCCCAAACTGGGGGGCGCGCCCCCAGCGTGAAGCCATCTGCCAAAATTTGCTATTTTCTGCTCATAAAGAATATAATGAAGAAACTCTTTCAGAAGTAACTCTCTCTCCGTTTGAATCTTCCACACATCTGTGCAAAACCAAAGTATAGCAGTCACCCCTATCCCTTTTCTATCATTTCATCTCTCTTTCCTTACGCGTCTTGTACTGTACATGTCAGGGATACCATACTGACTCACACTACTCGTATCTTTCACAACACTACCAGCCACCGATCCTCCCTCATCTTCAATTACGGTATGTTAAGATTTATCTTAAACTGTGTGTTTCAGTCTGGATTTCTTCTCTTTTAATGATTGTCTCATTACTTTTGCTTATAACTATGGTGTCATGTAGATTTTACATACAAAGGACTTCGCAAAAAGCGAAAGGGGCGTCATGCTAAAAAGTTTGGGAACCACTGTTAAACAGTCAGTCAGTCCATTAATCTTTCAGAGAGACAAGATTAGCACTCATGGAGCTGAGCTTAAAGCTAGAACTTACCGAAAATAAACACATGGTTCAGATTCGTTGACGCCACCATTATTGTATCCTGGCTTAACCTCCGAGAGCCAATATTCCTCTCTAAAACTGATTCGCTGAGAGGTTTACCGAACACGCGTCACAACATACCAGATCAGCCAGGCCGACTCAGAAATTCTCAGAATTTTCCAGAAAAGACCAGATAAACCGTATCCGATGCTGTCATCGGAATCGGCTTATATAAAAATAGCAGTTTTCTGCCTTTACACCTAATTGGAGAGAAATGGAATAACCAGAAACAGACCAACTCTGGCAAAGAAGTAACTTATGATCAGATCCTCCAAATATTTCTCTGTACTGTACCTCAGGTAATCAACACTTGAAGCAACACATCAGCCAGGTCGCGTGAGTAGGGGGCGGACCATGTCCTCTGTACTAACTCATTACAAATGTAAATTTTCCGCTGTATGTTTGTAAACAACCTAATGGAGAGAAATACGTTGTTAATACTTGATATAGATATTAATTCTCAATAAAACCAAAGAATTGTTGTTTTCTAAGGTCAAGGGACAAAGAATCTTTAACTTTTTTGATGTTGTGACTTTGATCTTTGACACAGATCAAGGTCACATAACTCATGGTTACGGTATTCTTGGTGGGTTTTCATCAGCATTCAGGCCGCCGTCTTTTTCTTATAATTTAAGACAAACATATATCCGGTAGGTCATCGCCTCACCGGTTATGAAAGATAAATTAACTGACCATCTTTAAGAATCTCAACCATGCACGATTAAATGGACCTTCCTAATCCGTAAACGAAAGTTTGCGAATTACATAAAATGGTCATCTTTATAAACTTGCAATACACCTTTATCTGAAAACAATGCCAACACTATTACCTAAAATGGCAAGGTAAAAACAGTTCGTGTCTATTATGTACTGTGTGAGTTACCGACTACCAGACTCTTTACACACCGGCACGTGTCAATCCAGTTCGCCAAAGGAACAAACAATATAGCGACTCCCTTCACTTGTCAACTAAGCAGCTAAAGCCGCCGATCAGCCACCTTTGATGACTGCATTGAACGAGAGTGATTTACTAACACGTATTATCCTCCAACCACAATCCTTGTTTTGGTTGGCTGTCAAAATAGACCTCGATTATTATTGAACGGTTTATTAGTAATGGATTCATGTAAATGGATTTTGAAATGTGTTGTTCGGAAATACTGTGCGATATACTTTCATTGAACACCACAGTAAAGCTTAATTTTTAGTGAATAGTGTACTGTACTCACAAGAGATAAGTGTACCTGACTTACATAGCACGCTTTTAGTAAATATGTAATTGCTTTTCACTGACTGTCAAAATAAAGCCTTTGCTGTTGGCGGTCACTTTACCTTTTTATCTTGTTTACCTAATGGTCACTCACTGGATGTGGCCATGCCGAGAGAAGAGGGCCACTGGCCTGTTTAGGATCCCTCCATTGTGCTTGATAGTTTTGTCAAGGGCAATTTTGAAGCCCAATATTGTTTTTGATTACACAGCTTGGACTGGTAGACTGTTCCATAAGTCTACCAGCCTCCCTGTGAAAAAGCATTTCCTTATGTTCGTTTTGTATGATAACTTGGCAAGCTTGTAGTTATGTCATCTCGTGTTGGTGGTGCGTGACATCACAAAGAAATGTCCCGGGTTCACATTTTCCATCCCTTTCAGGATTTTTAATACTTCAATGAGATTTGCCCTATTGTGCCTCATCTGAGGGGTTGTGAGTATTATATCCGTGCCTTTAAACCGCGCTGTTAGAGGTTACCGTATGAGCTTTTCATTGGCTGTAAAAACGACCCTTAATTGTTATTGGTAAGTTTGCCAGCAACAAATACCTGCAAATGAATTTTAAAACACGCAATTGGGATACTACTTGCGATAGACTGTCAT